>NC_025993.2:162254988-162305396 GCF_000442705.2 Elaeis guineensis | reverse complement strand
ATGTGATTGGCCACATTCAGAGGTTCGACCAGTTGTGCATGGAGTTGATGAATATCGGGGTGAAGCTGGATGAGGAGGACAAGTCCTGTTGCTTTTGTGTTCGCTGCCAGGATCATATGACTCTTTGGTGACTACACTTCTCTACGGCAAGGAGACTCTGGAATATGAGGACATGGTCTCGGTGTTGAGGTCTAATGAGCAAAGAGAAAAGTTGACCAGAGATCGGGCTCCCCAGGAGGGTTTGGCAGTAGGGGAGAGGACAGGTAGAGGCAGAGGCAGAAGCAAGTCCAGGGGGCAGTCCAAGTCCAAGAAGGGAAAGAAAGAGATGAAATGCTTCAAGTGCAACGAGTTCGGACACTTCAAGCAAGAATGTCCACTATGGAAGAGCAAGAAGGGAGAAAGAAGTGGCTCAGAATCATTGAGTGCAGTTGCTGGGCAGCTGGTGGAGGATGATCTACTTGTGGTATCAGATGGTCACAGGTATTACACAGAGGAGTGGACACTAGACTCTGCGTGCTCACATCACTACACACCACACAGGTCTTGATTTGCGACATACACCAAGACAGATGAGGGATCAGTGACTCTAGGCGACAATCATCCTTGTAAGGTGGCTGGGATAGGGACAGTCAGGGTGAGGATGTTTGATGGGATTGTGAGGACATTGACAAATATAAAGCAGGTCCCGGAGCTGGAAAAGAATCTGGTGTCACTAGGCTACTTGGAGCGCAGTGGATACAGCTTCAGCAGGAGGGCTAGAAGCGGAGTATTAAACATCTCCAATGGAGCTATGGTGGTGATGAAAGGCAAAAGGTTGGACAATAATCTCTATCACATGGAGGGATCTGTGGAGACCGGAGAGTCTGATGCAGCAGCTGCAGTACAGGACCAGCAGGGGGCTTACAGGATGTGGCACTACCGCCTAGGCCACATAGGTGACAAGGGGCTGAGGGAGTTGAGCAGGAGAGGACTCATCTCTGATCTGGAGGATGGTGCTACAGGAGAGATCTGTGAGCCTTGCCAGATGGGAAAGCAGAGGAGAGTTCAGTTCAACATCAGTACAACCCGCAGTGTAGCCCCTCTGGAGTTAGTACACACGGATGTGTGGGGGCCAGCCCCAGTTTCAGCTAGGAATGGGGCCAGATACTTCAGGACCTTGATTGATGATTTCTCAAGAAAACTCTGGATTTACTTCATGAGAGAGAAGTCAGAGGTCTTCACCAAGTTCAAGATCTGGAGAGCTGAGGTGGAGAAGGAGCAAGGGAGGAGTGTGAAGTGTCTGAGGTCAGACAATGACGGGGAGTACACCAGTAGAGAGTTCCAGGATTACTGTGAGGAGTGTGGGATCAGGAGACACTTCTCAGTTAAGGAGACTCTACAGCAGAATGGGGTGGCCGAGAGGATGAACAGAATACTTCTGGAAAAGGCACGATGCATGAGGCTGCAGGCAGGGCTTCCAAAAGCGTTTTGGGTTGACACAGTTGACGCAGCAGGTTACTTGATCAATCGGTCACCTCACACCAGATTGGATGGCAGGATTCCAGAGGAGATGTGGTCTGGGAGGACAGTTGGGCTGGGCCATCTACGGATATTTGGGTGCACGGCCTATGTGCACATTGGAGCTGGTGAGTGGAGCAAGCTAGATGCCAGATCACGCAAGATGGTGTTTCTAGGGTATCTGCAAGGAGTCAAGGGATACAGGCTGTGGGATCCCTTGGAAAAGAAGATCGTCATTAGTCAGGATGTGACTTTTGATGAGGAGTCAGTCCTATGGAGGCGAGCAGGCATGGAGGAGCAGCAGGAGCAGGAGGAGGTCCAGCAGAGCGCTGCTGGACAGCTTACCTCTCTGATTTTGCCTCTTGCAGGTACTACGGGAGGACATGACATTCAGGTGGAGCACCTACCTAAGGTGTCTCCATAGGTGGAGAGGACTCGGACGGATGATCGAGGCGGAGAGGTCCAGCAGGAGCGAGCTGGATCGAGGACTGATATCGGTGTTGCCCTACACAAGTCCAAGAGGACCATCAGGCAATCGGACCAATATGGCTTCGAGAAGATGCTGTCATATGCCCTGGAGACAGCGAATGGAGACCCATATACGTATCAGGAGGCTATTGAGAGCCAAGACAGAAAGTGGTGGGTCCAGACGATGTCTGAGAAGATGCAGTCTCTCCACCAGAACCAGACGTGGTGATTGGTGCAGTTGCCACAGGAGAAGAGGCCCATTGGCTGCAAATGGGTCTACAGTCGTAAGGAAGGGCCTTCAGAGCAGGGAGGTATCAGATTCAAGGCGAGGTTAGTGGCCAAGGGATACTCCCAGAAGAAAGGCATCGACTTCAGCGAGGTTTTCTCTCCCGTCGTCAGACATACTTCCATCAGAGTGTTACTGAGCATTGTAGCAGCTCAGGATTTAGAGCTGGAGCAGATGGATGTCAAGACGGCATTCCTCCATGGGCATTTGGAGGAGAGGATTTACATGGAGCAGCCACCCGGTTTAAGGGATCCAAGATCAGAGGGAAAGATTTGTTTGTTGCAGAAGTCGCTGTACGGGTTGAAGCAGTCGCCGAGGTAATGGTACAAGCGGTTCGACTCCTATGTGCGCAGCATTGGACTTTTCAGGTGCGAGTTTGATCCCTGTGTTTATGTTCAGCTGCTTGAGGATGGTTCTACGGTGTTCCTACTCTTGTATGTGGATGACATGCTTATAGCATGCAAGAGTAGGAAGGTTGTGCAGGATCTGAAGGCATCCTTATCTCGGGAGTTTGAGATGAAGGATTTGGGCCCTGCAAGGAAGATCCTAGGCATGGAGATTTTTAGAGATCGAGCTCGGAGGGTGCTGCATCTATCTCAGGGGGGCTACATATAGAAGGTCTTAGAGAGGTTCGGGATGAAGGGAGAAAAGCCGACGGAGCTGCCACTTGCCGGTCACTTCAGACTCTCGAAGATCATGGCACCACATGTTAGGATTTGACACCTTGAGATTCAGCCTACATTGAGCCCATAGCGAGGTTTGCGGTGAAAAATGAAGTCCAACGAGACCAAGATCACCTGAAACGGAGCTCGGATGGAGGAGATACGAGCTTTTGAAGTCGGCATGAGATTCGAGGCTGCGGAGGACCGCCGGCGACCGGCGGCGGGCGGCAGCGGCGCGGCCGCAGGCGGCGGCGCACGAGACGCGCGACCCAGGCCCGCACGGGACGCGCGACCCACGCGGGCAAGCGGCCCAAGTGGGCGGGCGGGCCCGCGCACGGGAGCGGGCCGGCCCAGGCCAGCGGCCTGCTGGCCCTTTGCACCGGTCCACTGTGGACCGGACAGTCCACGACTGGGCCTGTGGACCACATGGGCGTTTCCCACGCATTTCACGTGGTCCACAGTACTATTTCGTGGATCGATCGCGATCGGACGGTCCAGGAAATTTCCGATGATGATCCGACAGTCCAGGGGTTATTTGGCTTTGTTTAGGACTCCTAATCCTTCTCTAATCAAGTTTTTGACCCTTTAAATAGGGCTGATCGGTAACAGAGAGGGTGTGGTTCGGATTTGCGCCGTATAAAGCCCGTACGGAACCCAAGAGAAGAGAGAGACGGAAGCACTGAGAGAGAAGGAGCAGGAGGCTCCTGGACAGCAGTCGCCAGGCACTTCAGGGGTTCAGGGGGGTCTTCAAGAGAGAGAGAGAGCTTTTGTGAGGGGAACTTTTACTGAGAGAGAATTGGGTGTACAAGGGTTGAGGGTGAGGTCTCCTCTTGTAAAATTTCTTTTTCATAGTGAAGTTTGCATACCCCATGGAGGCGAGCCCTTTTGTGGCTGATCCACGTATTTTAATTATTTTTCTTTTATTTTGTTTCTTCTTTCTTCCTGCTGCATCGCATGGTACTGAAAAGATCTTGGGAGGTGGTATTCTGGCCAGACATCCACCCAACAAGTGGTATTAGAGCAAGACGGTACAAGGATGCAGATTGCAGTGGTGGTGAGCAAGACTGAAGATGGAGAAGACAGGAACAATCAAGATGGAGATCAACAAGTTCGATGGTAAGAGCAATTCTCCTTATGGCAGGCAAGGGTGAAGGACGTGCTCATCCAACAGGGGTTAATTGAAGCTCTCTTGTGCGATGAGAAGCCAACCACCATGGAGGTGCGGGATTGGAAATGGCTACAGATGCAGGCGGTGAGTACCATCCGCATGTACCTGGCGGATGAGGTGGTGATCCATGTGCTGAGCGAGACTTCTCCAACGGTGCTGTGGTCGAAGCTCGAGGAGTTGTACATGGCGAAGTCTCTTACCAACACACTTTTTCTCTGGAGGCAGTTTTACCAACTGCGGATGACTGAGGAACAGAGCGTGCAGGAGCATCTGAGCCACTTCCAGAAGATCCTTACCGACCTTCTCAGCGTTGGCGAGAATGTTGAGGAGAAGATCAGGGCGCTGATTTTGCTGGCGTCGCTTCCCCATTCGTACGAGATCTTGGTGACTGCTCTTCTAGTGGGGAAGAGCAATATCAAGATGGACGAGGTCACCATGGCGATACTCCCGAATGAGGTTCTCAGGAGGGAGAACCCAGCTTCGAGCTCAGATGGCGATAGCTTAGCTTTGGTGGCTTCTGGAGGAGCAGGAGGCGGTAGACAGAGCGACAGGAGATCGCAATGAGGGCGGTCTAAGTCCAAGAGGGACTTGAGCAAAACTAGGTGTTACCAGTGTGAGGAGTTGGGGCATCTAGCCAGAGATTGTCCTCAACTTAAAAATCGGATGGTGGCTGCTGTAGCGATGGCCGGCAGCGATTTAGATGGAGATGTCCTGGAGATATCTGATGAGGTATCTACTTCTTCCCAGCAATGGATATTAGATTCTGCATGCCCCTATCATGTATGTTGCAGAGAGGAGCAGTTTGATTTCCTGGAGAACAGTGAGGGCACTGTATATCTGCCGGATGGATCGAGCTGTGCGATCAGAGGCATTAGGACGGTAAGCTGGAGGACATATGACGGTGCAGTGAGGAGATTGGAGGAGGTCTGATACATACCCAATTTCAGGCAGAATCTTATCTCACTTAGCAGACTAGATTCGAGAGGCTATAGGACGGTAGCTGGTGGAGGAATCCTGAGGGTGTTACGCGGCGATAGGATTGTGCTGGAGGAGAAGAAAGGGAGCAGAGAACATTATTACCTGACAGAAAGCCCAGTGCGAGGTGGAGTTTCGGGAGCCAGGCGGAGCCCAGAGCAAGGTGGAGCTCCAGGAGGTGGATCGAGCACGAGACAGGAGACTCGAGAGGACGAGAGGTGACGTCGCAAGGTGAGATTCCTATTGCTGCAGGATGATGCCCCGAGCAGATCTCAGGTCAAGAGGAGCACAGTATACGATGGAGACGGGATCGAGCAGCCTGGCTCGACTCCCATGTTTGCCCATCCATGATCAGCAGGCGATTGCCCCAGGGCATGGGGGAGAGGAGATCCAAAAGCTCTCAGAGTTTGGAGGAGGCCGAATATCGAGTCGAAGTGGAGATTGTTAAGATTTGACGTCTTGAGATTCAGCCCACATTGAGCCCACAGTGAGGTTCGTGGTGAAAAACGGAGTCCAACGAGATCAAGATCACCTGAAACGGAGCTCGGATGGAGGAGATACGAGCTTTTGAAGTTGGCACGAGATTCGAGGCGACGGAGGACCGCCGGCGACCAGCGGCGGGCGGCAGCGGTGCGGTCGCAGGCGGCGGTGCGTGAGACGCCCGACCCAGGCCCGCACGGGATGCGCGACCCACGCGAGCGGGCGGCCCAGGCGGGCGCGCGGCCCAGGCGCACGCGGGCCCGCACGCGGGAGCGGGCCGACCCAGGCCAGCAGCCTGCTGGCCCTTTGCACCGGTCCACCGTGGACCGGATGGTCCACGGCTGGGCCTGTGGACCGCATGGGCGTTTCCCACGCGTTTCATGCGGTCCACGGCACTATTTCGTGGACCGATCGCGATTGGACGGCCCAGGGAATTTTCGATCATGATCCAACGGTCCAGGGGTTATCTGGCTTTGTTTAGGACTCCTAATCCTTCTCTAATCAAGTTTTTAACTCTTTAAATAGGGCTGATCGGTAATAGAGAGGGTATGGTTCGGATTTGCACCATACGAAGCTTGTACGGAATCCAAGAGAAGAGAGAGGCAGAAGCGCTGAGAGAGAAGGAGCAGGAGGCTTCTGGACAGTAGTCGCCAGGCACTTCAGGGGTTCAGGGGGGTCTTCAAGAGAGAGAAAGCTTTTGTGAGGGGAACTTCTAGTGAGAGAGAATTGGGTGTACAAGGGTTGAGGGTGAAGTCTCCTCTTGTAAAATTTCTTTTTCATAGTGAAGTTTGCATGCCCCGTAGAGGCGAGCCCTTTTGTGGCTGATCCACGTATTTTAATTATTTTTCTTTTATTTTGTTTCTTCTTTCTTCCTGCTGCATCGCATGGTACTGAAAAGATCTTGGGAGGTGGTGTCCTGGCCAGACATCCACCCAACACCACAGACTGAGGTGGAGGCTCAGGAGATGGAGACGGTTCCTTATGCTTCAGGAGTTGGGAGCTTGATGTATGCGATGGTCTGTTGTAGGCCAGACATCGCTCATGCAGTGAGTCAGGTTAGCAGGTTCATGACGCAGCCTGGCAGGGAGCACTAGAGAGCTCTGAAGTGGATATTCAGATACCTGACGGGTTCAGTTGGAGTTGGCATCTGCTACGGACAGCGAGGAGGTGCAGTGGGATACTCTGACATGTCCAGGGAGGCTCAGGGGCTGATTGACGGTTATGTAGATGCAGACTTCGATGGAGATGTGGATACCCGGAGGTCTACGACAGGCTTCATCTTTAGCCTGTATGGAGGTCCTATTTCTTGGAGATCGAGTCTGTAGCCTATCATGGCCCTATCCACTACAGAGGCGGAGTACATCGGGCTGACAGAAGCAGCTAAGGAGGCACTTTGGCTGAAGGGTTTGTTGACGGAGATGGGCCTTACTCAGGAGGCCATTAGTGTGCACTGTGACAGCCATAGTGCACTTCTATTAGCACAGAATTCAGTCTATCATGCAAGGACAAAGCACATCGACATTCGGTATCATCGGATCAGGGAGCTTGTGGAGGATGGCGAGGTGGAGCTTGTAAAGGTACACACCAAGGAGAACCCAGCTGATGCACTTACGAAGGTACTTTCATGGGACAGCTTTCAGAGATGTGTTGAGCTGATGCGGCTGATGGACAGAGTGGAGCTGGTTGAGGCCTTGGGACACCAAGGTGGAGATTGTTGTGATCCAGGTGGTGTGCCTAAGGCCCAGAGGACCAAGGCTAAGGCCAAGGTCCATCATTCATGAGGGCTTCATGGAGGCTCTAGGGCTAGTTGGGCCCTAGGTTGAAAGGCTGTGGGCCTTTTGGGTTTTTGAAGTTTAGGTTATGTGGGCCTCAAGGGACCAACTCTTTATGAGCTAGGTCTGGGCCCAGGATAGGTGAGATTAGGTCGAGTCATGGGTGTACATGGGCTTGGGTTAACCTAATCTCCCATAGAGTTGGTCAAGGGAGTTTTGGGTTTGGGTCACTTGACCCTGTGTTTATATATACATGTACTTGTATAGATTTGATCAAGCCAAGAAATACAAGACTCTTTCTCCCAAGTCTCTCTCTCTCTCTTCTCTCTCTCTCTCCAGCCATTCTCCACACCCTAGGAGCAAGAAACCCTAGGGTTTCTTGCCGCCAGGCCCAAAAAGGAAAGAAAAGAAGGGGAGGCGCTAGCCCCCTTCTCCTTTGTGCCGCCAGCCATTTCTTCTCTCCCTCTCTTGCAGCCATCCAAGCATCAGGTCCAGGACCTGAAATCTTTTGAGAAGAGGTTGGTATAAGTTTCTCTCAGATCTGGAGTTGATCTGAGGTCGTTTAAGGTACGGATGAGATCTCCATCAACAGATCTACAGGAAAGGCTGCAGCAGGACAGATCTGCAAGGTCTGGTTCTATCTACTTTCTTTCTTATCTAGAATATCCCGATTTAAGATATACAAATTGGAAGACCTCAGTCCATGCCTGGTCTGGTTGGGTACCAGATCTTGGATTTTTTAGAGGTGATCTTAGAGGCGTTCTTCATCTGGAACGAAAGGCTGACGAAGAAGACAGCAACCAGGCTGATTTCGTCAAGGGCCTTCAATCGAGTCCAGAAGTCTTCAGATTTGTTCGTTGCTGGTTTTGCCGCACCCAAGGTCCGTGGGAGGAGCCGAGATCGTGCTCCAATAGATTCCACATCTATGCCCCTCTCAATGCATCGAAAACTCAAGTGCTAATGGAGGTCAGGGAGCAGCTGCCGAGGCTGGAAAGGATACGCACACACCCCGGAAAGTACAACCCTAACAAATTCTGCCTCTATCATCGTGACCACGGCCATGACACGGAGGCGTGCATTCAGCGTCGAGATGAGATTGAGGAGCTCTTCAGACGAGGTCGGCTCGACAGATTCATTCGACGTCGGCCTGAAAGTAGGAAAGATCGGCCGAGGGCCCTGCCACAACCGGAGCCTCCAAGGAGGGAGGAACAGCTTGAAGATCGACCTCCAATTAGGATCATCAACTCCATCTCTGGAGGATCCCGACGGGGAGCAGACCTTCCATGACTATGGGATTCAAAAAATCTACGAATGTATTACCAATAACTTTACCTTAAATAAAAGTTTCTTTTATATTTGCATATCTTTTCTTTTGGCATGAGCTCGTAACGACAGGGAGTAGCTCCTTCCGACAATCGAAACTAAGCATGTTAGGAACAGGAGGAGAACCTCGTCCTAACATGAGCAAAGTCGAAGGTCTGATTATTTAAAGATCGGATGGGGGGAGAAGCCCTTGCAACGGCCCTTATGTGCCCCCACAGCCATGTTAGGAACAGGAGGAGAACCTTGTCCTAACATAAGCAAAGTCGAAGGTCCGGTTACTTAAAGATCGGATGGGGGGAGAGGCCCTTACAATGGCCCTTATGTGCCCCCACAGCCATGTTAGGAACAGGAGGAGAACCTCATCCTAACATGAGCAAAGTCGAAGGCCCGATTATTTAAAAATCGAATGGGGGGAGAGGCCCTTACAATGGCCTTTATGTGCCCCCATAGCCATGTTAGGAACAGGAGGAGAACCTCATCCTAATATGAGCAAAGTCGAAGGTCCGATTATTTAAAGATTGGATGGAGGGAGAGGCCTTTACAATGGCACTTATATGTCCCCACAGCCATGTTAGGAACAGGAGGAGAACCTCATCCTAACATGAGAAAAATCGAAGGCCCGATTATTTAAAGACCGGATGGAGGGAGAGGCCCTTGCAATGGCCCTTATGTGCCCCCACAGTCATGTTAGGAACAGGAGGAGAACCTCGTCCTAACATGAGCAAAGTCAAAGGCCCGATTATTTAGAGATCGGATGGGGGGAGAGGCCCTTGCAACGGTCCTTACATGTCCCCACAGCCCTGTTAGGAACAGGAGAAAATCTCATCCTAACATGAGCTGAAATCGGCTGCGTCGGAAACAGGAGGAAAATCTCATCCTAACATGAGCTGAAATCGACTGCATCGAGAACAGAAGGAGAACCTCATCCTGACATAAACGAAGATCGATCATTCAAGACTGGATAAGGAGGAAAGCCTCCTCAACCGCTCCTCTACACTCCTACAATCCCGTTAAGAGCAGAGGAAAAACCCTCACTCGAACGTAGAAAAAAAAAAGGGGAAGAGAAAAAGGGAAGCGACGAGCCATGCCAGTGATAAGGGAAAAACAAACTACGTCAAAGACACAGGGAACCTTATCTCAACGAGGAAGAAGGCTCTTGTCAAAAACCCTCAGTCTCCAAGAGAGAACCCAACACTAGCGGGAGAAAATCGACTTCCTCGAGGTAATGAGAAGTTCGGGCCTCTAAGCTCGAGCACCGGGAGGAAGCGTCAAACTCGAGTGGCCTCGAAAAGACCTTCGATCATGAACAAAAGGGGCAAATTAACATGGCGACGACCAGGAACCTTCAAACGACGTCGACCTTGAACAAGATAAAAGACAAAAGAAGTTCAGTAAACGATAACTTGATGCAAGAATGGACAAGATAACGGAAAATTTTTTTTTCATTTCATTAGTGAAGTGCACATTACAAAGCCTTTGAAGGCCAAAAAAGAAAAATGATAAAAAAAAAAGAATACATAGAGTAAAAGGTAAAGAAGCTCTAAGGAAGCTCGGCTTCTTCAGACTTCGAACTCTCAGTTCCAGCCATCATCGAGGATTGCTTTAAGTTTTCGACTTCTTTTTTCAGTTCTTTCTTTCTTAACAACATCTCCCGATACATTTGGTGGAACCGTCGACTCTCGCCCTCCGACTCTCGAAGCCTCTTTCTCAGAACTTCAGACTCCACCTCGGCATCCTTGACCGCCTGCTGCTCGTAGGCCAGCTGAATCTTCAGCCGCTGCAGCTCGGCCTTCTCCTGCCCAAGGGCCATGGACAGTTCTTCCATGGTCCCCCTCAAGGAGCGGAGCTCGTCGAAGCCTTGTGCAGAGATGGCCTGGACTCTCTCAGACAACTACCTTTGAAGGTGGGCAACCTCGTCGGTCACCGTCTTGAGCTTCCTTCGATAGTCGTCTACTTGTCCGCACCAGCCGACTCGGTAGGCGTTGTAGTTCGCCTCGGCGTCCTGCAGCTGCTTCTAAAAGTCGAAGAATTTCTTCGACCAATCTCGATCGCGGTCGGCCTGAGTTGTGAGCCAGGACGAGCTTCCTTCCAACTGGCCGATCTTCTCCCGTGCAGCCGCCAGCTCGACCTCAAGAGAGCTGATCTTGGAAGCCTGAACCCAAGATCGATCGCTGGCATATTTTCGGAGTTCCTCAAGCTCCTTCACGAAGTCAGCCTTCCTCTGGGTGTAGTCCATGAAGCTTTTTTTGTGGAGGTCCCGAAAGCGAGCAGCCTCCGCAGTGACTTTCGAATGGCTCTTCCTCAATCGGTGAAGTTCATCATCCAGCTTCTTGGATTTCTTTGTCAGGCGATGAACTTTTCTTCTGAGGTCCCGGACCATCGACTTCAGAGAAATCCCTCATGGTAAGGGAAGAGCTTCGGTGGGGCACTGTCGTTGAAAGACAAGAGCGCCACAACACAAATCAGTGCCAGAAAATAAAAGAGAAGAAAGGGAATGCAGAGTAAAAAAGAGGAGCCCCCTGTAAAGAAAAACCCGATTTCATTGATTAAGTTGTTCTTAAGTACAAGGGAATGAGGAAAGTTGCAAAAAAAAAAAGGAGAATACAAATTTAGAGGTTTCGGACCTCTGGGGCAGAAGTGGGGGAGCTCGACGCCCCCGGAAGATCGGCCATGGCAGCTGCAACAAGCGAGGAAGTCTCGACTAGAGGAAGACCGGCAGCAGCTTCAGAAGGCCCGGCTTCATCATCAGATGCCTCATCCAGGAAGTCGAGGTCCAGCTCGGGAAACTTTTCGATCATCTTCTCTTGGCAGAGCTCAAAGCCCTTGATGAAGGCGGCCTGTCCGAACTCGACCTTCAGATCCCTCATCTCGGAGGAGGTTTTGAACTCCTCCACTGTCCGGACCATTACCTCCAAAATCAGGGTCGGGATCTGCGCCTTCAACTCGGAGACCTCGGCCTCTGCTTTCTTTCTTTTCTCCTCCAAGGTGGCCCTCAAGTCTGTCGAGGTCTGCTCCTCTTTCTGCAGCATCTCTTGGAGACTCGCGACTTCGACGATCTTCTCCTTGAGACGGACGGCCTCGGTCAGATGACCTTCCTTCGCCTAGACGACCTCCTTCCTAGCATTGTTCATCGCCACGATGTTGGTGATGAGCTGGTGTCCAATCTACAAGAGCGGCCAGGGAGTCAATATAAAAGCTGAAGAATAAGCTAAGCAAAGAGGTGAGAAGAAGAAAGGAGTAAATTGACCTACCTCGAGAAAGGACCCCAGAGAGTCCCAGACCCGCTGCTCAGGATCGACGTGAACGGTCCTGTGGACAACCTCGGACAGGATGCACCCGTCGATCAATCTCTTTATTAGATCCCTATTGTTGAAGGGATTTTCCTCCGGATCTTCTTCGGAGCCGTCGGCCTCCTCGATGGCAGTCCTGCTGCTGCGGCTCTTACGGGCCAATGTCTTCTTTCTCCTTCTCCGTTCGGCCCCCAGTACCTCCTCGGGCTGGGCCTCTGGAGCGAAAACCTCGGTCGGGGAGCTCCTTGAAGAGGCCCGGGGGACTGCGAGCTCGATGTCGGAGGGAGAGTCGATGGCAATGGCCGTCTGGGCAGGCGCGGTGAGCTGGTCTCTTCTGCCCTTGCCCTCTTCGCCGCCCCCGAAGATGATGCGCCTTTCCTTTTGTGGGTCTTGAGACCCTGGGCTAGCATTTGAGCTGCATCAGCATCCATATCTGTAGTAAATGATGATCGACACAGCTTAACAAAGGAACAAGAAGAAAGGGGAAGCAAATATATATATATATATACCGACAGGGTTGAGAGGGCTTAGGTCGATGTTAAACAAGAGTTGTTCCTTCAGGAGGTTGGAGAGAAGAGGGGCTGGATAAGCCTCGAGTTTATTGGAGGCCTCAAGGTCATCCTGTCCCAGGCTGGAAGCCCGACGGACGAAATCCCTCAGGAAGCCCTAGGGGGCAACCCCAACTCCAAGGACGAGCATCGGACATAGAAGAACTTCTCCTTCTAGTTGTGAATAGAAGAGGGGGCACCTTTCAGCAACCCCTTTCTACCGTACTGAAGGGAGAAGTACCACCAGTCCTTCGTTGAGGGATGACGCTTGAAGGTATAGAAATTCCTAAATAAAGAAAGGATCGGCCGAACTTCAGCTAAACTACAGAGGAAAAGAAATCCTATCAGAAACCTAAAGGAGTTCGGCGCTACAGAAACTAAAGAAATGTTTAAGAAGCGGAAGAGAGCAATAACAAAAGGTGGAAGCGAAAGTCGAAGCCCGGCACAGAAAGCTTCTTGGTATAAACAGAAGCAGTCGGGGGAGGAGCGCTAGCCCGGCCAGTCGGCTCAGGAAGTTCCAGCTCGTACTCCAAGAAACCCCATACTGAATCCTAATCAGTGAGAGTTCTCTGAAGTCAGAGAGCTGGGATGGTGTCTGGTACAAAGATCGGACAAGATTCATCTACAGAACTAAGGTTTTGGAGAGCTGGGACGGACGAACTCCTAGAACTGCTAGAGGAGGAAGTGCTGGAGGACATTTTGAATCAAGCAAAAATCCTAAAATCCCCAAAAAAATTAGGAAAAATAAAAAACGGGATGTTCGTGGAAAACCAAACAGGTGGAATGTAACAAAAAAAAACGAAAGAAAAACAGCAAGAGAAAAAAACAAAGAGGGGAGTTCTGAAACTAACCTAGGCTGGTCCGAAGGATGTAGAGATGCAGAGATGGGGACGACTCGAAGAACGCCTAAGGTCAAAAAAGACGCTCAGGAAGAACGAAACTCTCAGGAAGAAGGAGGGACCGAGAAAACTTTCAGACAAAGTGAAACCCCTGAAGGAGGGATGCAGGTTTAAATAGGCGACGAGGTCCGGTGGAATAATGATCGTGGATCTCTTCTGGTCGATCTACAATCGCTACGTGTCCCACTCATCATGGCAGGCGGCCGAAAGTGGCCGACAGCTAACAGAACCATTATTACGCCGTACTTTGAGCAATGCTCCAGCGAAAATCTCGAAAAAGTCTTTTCGGATTGCCTCGATTTGAAAAGGCTCCAGCACCAGCGCGCCAAATAACAAAATATCCGGAAACAATCGAGTATGAAAATCGAGGGAGGCAACTTCGGCTGTGAAAATTTTCTGTACTTCCTTCATTCGGAATCCGAACTCGGAAGTAGGGGGACTGGTGTTGGGTATAAAATACCCCTAGCCGAAGTTCACTAAAGGCCGACCCTTCCAGGGCTCTTTCGGCTTCCGACCTTGTGTGGCGTCTTTCTGAACTCCCTCGACCGTCCGAGCTTCCATAATACCATCCGGACTTCTTCGATAATGAGCTCCCCATTCATCTACCGAACTGCTCCAAATGCTCTCTGGACTTCATTATCAGCCGATTTTCTACAGTGATCGACCACTCTCCGAATCTCTTCCAGACTTCTTCCGGCCACGAACGACTTTACTCCGAACTTCTTTCGGACTTCGTCAATGTCCGAGCTTCTCCAACAGCAGGATTTCTATGGTAACTAGACTCCATCCAAGTTTTTACGGCGGTCGATCGCCTTCCGAATTTCATCCGAGCTCCTACAAGAGTCGGACTCCATCCGAACTTCCATAGTGGATGGATCACAGACAACGGACAGGCTCCACCAGCCGGATCTCTACTCCGAACTTCTTTCGGACTTCGTCAATGACTGAGCTTCTCCAGCAGCGGGACTTCTCCAATAAGAAATCTCCATCTGAGCTTCTACGACAACCGATCTTCGTCCGAGCTTCTACAATAAGCGGACTCCTTTCAGACTCCTACAAAAGCCGGACTCCGTCCGAACTTCCACAGCAGAATTGAATATTGAATCCTGGACTCCTCCGACGTTCGACCTTCCATAGTGTCCTCAAAACTCCTCCAGCGGACAAACCTCCACAACACCATCCGAACTCCACTGTCGGACGACCCCCTGCCGGATTCCTCATGAAACTGGACCTCTCCGATGGACAATCTTCAGACGAGCTTCCACATCAGGCAAATCCCAGACGGACTTCTCTGGCAATCGGACTTCTACCGAACTTCGCCAACAGAAAGTTCCTGTCCGAGCTTCTACAACAGATGACTCCCACCTGTAGCATCAGTGCCTAAGGTATCCGACAACAATAGACTCATCAGCAACCTCGAAAATATCCGAGCTTCTTCTGGATTACTGAGATAAAAAGCCGTTCCGCTCCATCAGACGTCCCAGCCGAGCTTCAGCCATCAGACCCGAACTCTTTGGCAAGTCACGATAATGGCCACTATCCTACTCCACTCTCTGTAACGGATTCCACGTGGCTCCACCACTCTCTGGCAAGTCGCGACAACGGACACCACTCCACTCTCCATAACAAACTCCACGTGGCCCTGAACGGCTCCCTGACGCCACTACTCTCCGTAACAAACTCTGCGTGGCCCCGAACGGCCCACTACCAGGCAGTTACAGACGTCACTGTCAATCAGTTACGCTCTCCGTCTATAAAAAGGGACCCTCAGATACATTCTTCTCTAAGCTCGAAACTCTATCTCGAAACTCTGCTAAAATCCCATTTGAGTGCTCCATTTCTGTTGAGGCAGAGTATTGACTTGAGCGTCGGAGGGTCTTGTCGGAGCATCCCCAACTCCGGTTTAGACTTTCCTTGCAGGTCCCGATGGCCGACGCGATCCTCTCGACTCCAGCTTCTCCGACGTCGGCGGAATTCTGCACCAACAGGATTGAAATGAAAATCGGAATAACCAAATCCCCTGAAGCGTTTGGTTCATGACTGAAATTGAAATCAGAATAAAATTTTGAATTCATAGGGAAGAGTGGGGATTGAGTTTTAGGTAGATTGGGTCATTTTCATTTCACTACAAAATTGGAATCAGAATGAAACTCTCTCCAACCAAACGGCTGGAATTGGACTTAACTATTTCAATTCCTATTTCAGACCTCCATTCTCTTCAACCAAGCACTCTCTTAATGAATAGATTAGATTTGGATCAACAGATTTTTGACATGTCTTGTACCAATCAGAACATATCTGATCCGACCTGTCTCCCATGGCTGAAAATATTTTGACTCCTCCCATAGCTTGTTCAAGTTGTTCTTTTGGAATCTCAAAGGCAAAAATTGATATTTTGACCCCAACATACCGCCAACAGGCTGTGCTTGGAGCTAAAAAAACGGGGCAGCAGTGTCCCATATTAATTTAGGAGCTATATTTCAAAAATTATATTTTTAAGTAACATATATTTCATGAATAAGGAACATATCACATTCATCATGCTGGGGCACAAACTTTGCAGTGTATTTTGAACAAATCATTGCTTTTATATTGATGTTTTCAAAAACCTATATGTATATAGAAACATCTTTAAATATTGATGTTGTCGACAAGTAATGCTGTAGGGTATTCTTTTAGCCTGTGAAAGGCTCTCTCTATCGCGCTCGTGGTGGTATGGGATCTTCCAGGGCAACGGAAGCAGGTCACAGCGCATGCTCTTGCATCTATATCAAACACGGATCACATACAAATTTGTACATGGTCAAAACATCAAAAATCACATCTCGCATTCACCTCAGCACATATCCAAGAGCCTCCTCTGCTGTGTCAGACCTCACCCTCGTGCAAGTTGGCAAGTTAGTCAAAAATATATACTGATGAAACCAAACACGTTGCAGTTCTTTTCTTTTCTTTTTTTTTTTGTTAATTATAATGGTTCAGTAATTGTCGATCTGTCTAAAAGAACAATGCATGAACATCTACAAAGCCTAAACTTCATCTTACCCTACACTGATCCACTTCAGAAACACCTCCCAAGCTTTGATACCTAGCTAGCGAGAACCTCCTTCATTTGGACAATGGTGCAACTTACAGATCCTAAACAAGGTTCACAAGTAGATGAATTAAGCACCTCACAAAATCAAATAAAGTAAGCCATCACAAAAACAAAGGCACTATTGATATCATTTACTATAAATTTTACTATTTTGTTAGAATAGAACTGTTAAAACCAATCGGAGGGAATGCATCATCCTTGATAAAGAAATGTGGAAGTTAATAGTAGGCATTTGGCCAAATCCCCCTGTGGTAGGAGTTAAGTGATAATCCAGAGTCGGTCCAAGAAATCCAGCAATTCTCACCCAAGAACACTGGCCAGATGTTCTTGGTGGATAGAGTAGGAATAATTTCATTGTTTACTGGTAGTAACCAACTCCAAGAATATAGCCTCCAATATCGGTACATCCACATGAATTTAGGACCCAGCTTGATTCATAAAAGTTGGAATCTCATATAGCCTATCTATTTACTGACAACAGTACCAAGCATTATCAAAGAAATAACAGACAAAACACCTAAGAAACTATCAATCTTCCACCAAAACTCCAAACCATCAAATTTCAACATCTTAAGCTAAACATGTTGGGGACTTCACTTGACATGTCAAATTCAAGGAAAAGTAAGCAAAAAATAAAAATAAACTGGGTTAGACATACCACTTAAGACGCTTACTTAAAGATAATTATAATTATTTCTCTACTATGCAGATGGTTTTGCAGAAATTATTATTTTCATAATAGAAAGCCTATGCACTTCTACACGTTAGGCTACACCCCAAAAGTATAAAATATCAATCCTTGCTCGCTTGTAAATGAGAGAGTATAGTTGTAAGAAAGAAAAAGTATGACTGTAAGAGAAAAAGAAAGAAAGAATGATTCAAGTCCAATATCGGAGTACACCATAATCGTAACAGTGAAAAGAAGTGCCTCTTTGTTGAAAAGCATAGCATTAAAAAAACAAACTTCTCTTAATGGATAAAAAAGCAAGGAAATAAAGTGTCTCTTAAACCAAGTGCCTAAAGTTTCCAAACAATATGACTTCCAAATGGATAAGAAGAGAAAAGAAAAGTTTTGCCATCAAAAAAAAAAAAAAAAAGAGAAGAGAAAAGAAAGGTTATTTTGAAAATTAAAAACCTCTAACAAAACAGACAGACGTCATTCCAAGGGAAAACGGGACAAAGGGAAAGGTGATGAGGACAACAGTCACTCATTGGTGTGGCGGTGAACTAGTTGGATGGGTGCATCTAGAAGATCAAAGCTGCGTGACATCAGTCAAGGAGAAGAATCAACACAAGAAGGTTGCATGGACAATGAATGCTGGAGTCCATGACATGAGAAGAATGAACAGGAGTATTGTTTGGTGATGTACAAAAAGGTATGACATCCAAAAATCTAGTATATCCGCAACAAAAAAGTGCATATGTGCATCCACACAAATATACATTTTGATGCATAAGTTTACACAGTAAGATTGCAAAACACTTTTCCAAGTAATTAATAGGATAATAAATTTTCCAGTTGATTCCAATCAAAAGATGGATATATTATCTAGAACATTTATGCCTGAATCTATGCTAAACCAGAAGACCGCAAAGTATGTCAAAAATATCAAGAGGAAAATCTAAAATACATGCCCTCTACCATCAAAAGATAGAAAATAGCAATGTCACAAGAATGAAATAAGCCCATAGAAGTAAATAAAGATGTTATGTAAATTGCACCTACATGAAGCAGCATGCGCATTATGTTACGGAGAATATCTTTTTCAACAGTAAGTAGAAAACAATAAGAATTTTGCTGTGGTAAAGAAACACAAGAGTCCAACTGGTCTGGAGACAAGCTAAATTAACTAACACCACAATGCCGATTTTACTGTTGCATGGTGCACCAATGCAAGAACATGTAATACTTCTTGGTGGGCTCACTCCATCTTGGAGTAACTCACCTTCCTCCATCCTCATCTCTTTCCTAAAAAAATTCAGGTGGCGACATCCCAGCCTACTTTACTTTCAAAAAAGAGAAGCACCGCATTGACATGGTTAACAGGCCGGTTAACCAAAGCGGTGAAGCCAAAGGAAGCTTCATACCATGAAGAAGATGGCATCGCTTCATGTAATAACATGGGAAACAAAGGTAACCAATGCCTTACAGAATACGGCATCTGCTGAGGTCAGGACTCAGGAGTGTTCCTACTTTGGACCAAAACTCATGAACATATCATAGGGAATGGATTAGAGAAGCTAGGCCAAAAGATGGGAACAAAAAAAGGAGCCAGACCATGGAAGACAGGTCAATCTCCTTTCCAATTCTTTTCATGCACTTTGCTTAGCTATGGCGACCGCACCCACCTTGGCACGCACAAGAGGATATGCATCACCAGCGAGCTTGAGGCAAAAGAGGAGATCATTGCGACTGGGAAAGCCATGGATAAATAAAAACAACATGCTCCCCACGTAGCGACCTAGTTGGAAAACCACAATCCACCTTCATTCGTCGCCTCCTTTTTCGCCTTTCTAGTTTGGTTAATGGAGGCTAACCGCAAGGATTGGCTTCGATAAAGCCCTAATACAGTATGGGGCCAATCGATCGGGCGGCGAATCTAGACCAGATTAGGGGGTCCCAAAAACAAGTCCCTCTTCGGACAGTGATGGGAGAGTACGTGAAAGCCAAGGAAAGAGGTAAACGAAGTTGGCCTACTCTATTTCTCTAGTCTAAGGTAGTCAGTCTCGACCCTTGGCGCCACATCAACGACTGAAACGAATCAAGAAAACAGAGAGTAAGGAAGGAAGAAGAAAAAGAAAAAGCTAAAACTCCACATTTCGCGCACTATAAATCCTCACTCAGACTAAACTTGGAACAAAAAGAACGTCATTAACGGAGGTTCTTGAGAGAGAAGGAAGGGAGAAATGGCAGCAGCAACCTTGTCTTTCCTCTGCTTCTTTCTACTAGTAATTGGCATGGCCTTCTTCAAGGGTCATGGCGTCGGTGTGAACTGGGGGAAGATGGCGACTCACCAGCTCCCATCGGACATGGTGGTCAGGATGCTAATCGACAGCGGCTTCGACAAGGTGAAGCTGTTCGACGCGGATGCCGACACGCTCGCGGCCCTCGCGGGGACCGATATCGAGGTGATGGTCGCGATACCAAATTACATGCTTGAGGGTCTGAGCGGCGATCCCCAGGCCGCCGTGGATTGGGTGGATGAGAACGTCACCTCGTGGAATTACACAGGCGGCGTAAACATCAGGTCGGTAGTCTCGTCCTTGATTCCTACGCCATCTATATCTCCTTCTCCTCCTCCTTGCTCATTGGATTCTTTTGTTCTTCTTTGTTCCTCTTTTTAACTGAATCGATATCGTTAGGGGCATTCTACATTGGATTCTTTCTTTAATATTTCTTCTCAATTGAGATGACTTTTGTCTCCTTGGTTTAAATTCAGATTTTGATCATTAATGAGTTCTAATTTGATGTCCATTTCTCGCTGTTTAGAGTTAGATATTGAGCACCTCTGGGTCGTGTGCAAAATGAGTTTCTTTCGCTCTGTTCCAATTACTTTTTAGCATTGTTTAGTGAAGGATGCTCTTCTTTGGACCATTTTAGAATGCTTGAGGTTGTGGTTTCCTGAATGACCTTCAGCCGATTCAAATATGGACACTTTTGCATACTTGCTGGGTCTTTTCGTTTTCCCCTTTTCTCGACTGGGACTCTCTAGTACCACATCTGATTTAGGCTTTCTCTGTTGTTTGCTGAAGCGGGGTTTCCTGTTCTTATTAATTGCAAGTGCTAAATTTTTTTGCGAGAACCGTTTGTGCGTTATTTATGATTATTTTACAAGGTGTTTCATCCAAATTTTCGGACTTAGTTTTCATTGAAAAGTGTTTCTTTTGCTTTGGGACCCCCATTTCGATAACGAAGTACTATTTTCAATATATAATTTTATTAGGGTCAATCCCTTTAGTGGGTTACGAACTTAGTTCAAAATTGTTATATCTGTTCTCTGATTTCTTTTTTTATTTTTTTTGCTTATTTTAACGACTGAAAACAAGAATTCCTAATAAATTCACTGGGTTATGAAGAAGAAGTAATAATTGTATCTGATTAAGGACTTGCAGTTGGTCATTTAATTGCCAACAGCTACCAAACATGGAGACCATTCTATGGTTACCAATTTAATTCGATGAGGTTTGAAGCTAGCGCAATCCAAAATTTAAACGTTGCAGATATGTGGCAGTAGGCAATGAGCCCTTCCTCCAGACATACAAAGGCATCTATAATGAGCTCACTTTGCCAGCACTGATGAACATTCAGAAAGCCCTCAATGATGCTGGATTGGGAGGTCGTATCAAAGCCACCGTCCCCTTCAATGCAGATATATACAACTCTCCAGGATCAAATCCCATCCCCTCTGCAGGTGACTTCCGTTCAGACATCCGAGACTCCGCAATCCAAATCATACGATTCCTCTCAGAAAATGATGCGCCCTTTGTTGTCAACATATACCCATTCCTCAGTCTCTATGACGACGATCACTTCCCGATGGACTTTGCTTTCTTTGAAGGCACCAACAAGACCATCAAGGACGGCGACGCAGTATACACCAATGTTTTCGATGCCAACTTCGACACCCTGGTCTGGTCCTTGAAGAAGGCCGGCTACCCTGACATGCCCATCATAGTGGGTGAAGTCGGTTGGCCGACCGATGGAGATAAGAATGCAAACACGGAAATGGCCAAAGAGTTCAACCAAGGATTGCTTCAACATCTGATGAGCGGCATGGGGACCCCAGCAAGGAAGGGAAGCAATATTGATGTCTACTTATTTAGTCTTATTGATGAAGATGCCAAGAGCATAGCACCGGGTAACTTCGAGAGGCACTGGGGAATCTTCGAGTACGACGGGAAGCCAAAGTATGAATTGGACTTATCAGGTCATGAAGAAGATGACAATCTGATGAGTGCTCATGGGGTGAAGTACTTGCAGAGAAGATGGTGCATTCTTGATCCAGACGCTACTGACCTCACCAGCTTGCCAGGAAGCATCAATTTTGCCTGTACTTTCTCAGATTGCACTTCCCTCGGCTATGGATCAAGCTGCAATCATTTGGATCTTCGTGGGAATGCGTCCTATGCTTTCAATATGTACTACCAGGTGAGGAACCAGAAGGCTGGTGACTGTGATTTCTCCGACCTGGCAATGATAACTGATGAGGATCCAAGCGACGAGAAGTGCCGGTTCCCGGTGATGATTGCTTATAGTTCGGTGGCAGCACCAGAAAGAAGAGTGTTGGATCTGTTAGTAGCTATACTCGGAGGGCTTTCAGCATTTCTTTTCTTGTAAGAGGGAGGTGGTAGCCTTAAAGCAAATGCTTAGTTTGGATTTGCTGTTGCTTTTACAGTTCTCATTGATTAGATGTAATTCTCAGTACACATGAGTTGAAAATCATGTCAAGATTACCTTAGAGTACCAAAGAAAGCAGATGTAGAAGGAGAGGAAAACTTGGTCTGGAACTTCATATTCTCACATAGAGCTCTGTTATTCTTGAAAACTAATTTTTCGGACTCGTTATCTTAAAAGGAAAATCAAATTTGGTCTATGTATTGGAAAATGATCAGCCTTGTAAACCTGTTCATCAAGAAGACGCCACCTACATTTGAGGCCATTTGAGACTTCAGTAGTTTATCAGCAGATGGAAACATATATTTAGTTGCTTAATTTTGATGCTGTCTTGAAAGATGATGATGCTAGTTGCATGATCAAGCTACATCGTCCAGTGCTCAAGCAATTCTCCAAAACGTTTCAAGTCGTTTCCAGGAGTCAGTTTCAATGACAAAGCGGAGAAGAAAAGCCTCTGGTTTTAAATGTATCGTTGGCTTATTTGTTATGATGTGGCAAAACCTAGCAAGAAACTGGAACAAGTTAAATCCCATCTAGCTGATTACTATTTCAGTAGCTATCATAATTCAAAGCCATGAAATGTCAAAAATTGTATTGGAAGGCAAAAGTCCCAGCAAGCCTTGTTGTACAACAGTTGGAACGTTACAGTCCCCAAGTCTCCATGTTGTTTTTCTGAGTTCAGCATCAATGAGTTTTGGAGTTGCAACATTAGTTTTTGGAAGGACCAATTAATCCAGTCCCTTAACCGAAGTTTCTGGAAGGTCTTACATAAATTGGATTCCTTTGGCCTCAATATCTTGGAGACTTACCTTTTATAAAATAATTCTCGGAGACTTGCTCATGCTACTAGTAGACTAGAAAGAAAACTTCTTGGAATGGACCTCTCCGCCAGCAAAGATGACCAAATTATCCAGTCCCAAAGAAAAAAAAGGTTTTTGTGAGGGTGAATTATATTGTAAAACAATATTTTTCATATTAAATTGCTTAGATTACAGAAGAATGATGCTGTGATAAATATGATGAAGACATTCTCACCCATTAACCTTTATGTACAATGGAGAAACTCTGGAAAAGCACAAAAGGTTAACCAGATAAAAGAAAAGGATTGTCGAATCTTTTGGACAACTAATAAATTTGGTCTAATAAATTCGCAACCAACTAAAAATGTGATAACAATATCCTGAAGTGATTGACATAGATTACATAAGCAAGATGCGTACATCCACATGCTGCTATCTGAAGACAATTTGTGGATCTTATTTTTGGCATTTCTCCTTGTCAGTCTTGCAGCATATGACATTTGATCAAGTTACTGAAAATCTTCATGCTACTTTTCATCATTTAGAAAACCGGCTAACAGACAACTATCTTAAACTACAATTCTATTTGAGGAGGCTTCTGATCAATTTCACTGAGTTATAAAACTGATATTTTGATTCACACCTCCAACTTCAACTTATATGACATCCAACCAGAGACAATCTTAAAGCTAACTAATTTTTGATGGAAAGTTGGTATTTTGAGATCCATCTTCAACATTTAGTATCTGAACATTATCATCATCATCAAGAGATAATGGCTGCTCATCTGGAAACAGGTCCTCCAAGTTTTGAGACTCAGTGAGGTTTGCATTTGCTTTGAGTTGCTGCTCAAACATTTGCTTAAGCTTTCGGCTTTGTGCTTCAATTCGCAATTGCAAATTTCGTTGAATCTGGTAAAAGAAGCATAAGAAAAAAAACAGTCACATTGTCACCTAAACAAAATCATGAACCAAAAAATGAAAAAAAGGGTCAAGCTATTTTGCTGAAAATTAGTGTACCTCCAGCTGCTCGTGAAGACACCTCTGAACATCAAGTTGAAGCTGCAGTGCTTCCGTGATCTGCATTCCACTGCAAAAGTATGGTAACTTCAAATTACCTAATGTAGTTGGAGCTAAATGAAAGGTCAAATATTTGATAAAAATGATATATCTCAGGATATGAAAAGAAAATGATGTTTTGATTATTTAACAAATTTTTAAGAAATAATGTCAGCAGAAGGTACGTTTTTGGATCAAGCTGTCGCATGTCATTTACAGTGGCTCTTTTCTCAAATTTGCCTGCAAATATTAGGAAATATAGTCAAAATACAACAGGAAATTATTTACTAAAACTGTTAAAGGAAAAAGATGAATTTGTTATGGTTGTACACACACTAACTATATGCCAAAGCACATGAAAAAGGTTCTTTTTAATGATAAAATGTTCTGTCCAAGTGGAGAAACAAGGAAAATGACTATCTAGACAAGCATTGGATCTTTTTTGACGAATGTTTACTATTGGAAGTGTATAAGAGTGATCGATATTTTTTCAAACATCCAAAACCCAAGGCAGTCCTGAGACACGAGAGGTCCAGAAACTGATTGAATGTGATAATGTTATTGGACTAGATTTACTAAATACACCATGAAAATGTACTGATTAACCTATTCAATGTTTTTGCTTTTCTCAAGCAATTAAGTTTTAGAATCTACTCACAGACTGTCTGCAGTCTGTCAAATTTGTAATTATAGAATCTTACAAGTTTCCTTTACACATCATAAAGGAACGAACATGAGCAATACCTGATTCATTCAACTCTAATTGACTTGGACCTTGTTGGAAGCGAACAGGATTAGCAGTATATTAACAGTTTAAAATTAATGGTAAAGATGAAATAGCTATTGGTCTTGACAGGTAAAATGAAACTTTGAGCCATAAGGATGGGCTAGCCTTTGTTTTCTTCAGGGATACATAAACTCTGGCGTCAAGATATATTTTTGGCTGATTCTTTTGGGATCATTTCCTTCTAGAATTAATTATTAGCAAGTGCAATACAGCAAACTTAATGCAAGAACAATAAAACAGGCTTCCTACAGAGCCAAATGTGAAGATTCCTTAATGAATCACTGGAAAAGCATTGATCTGGCTGATGCTCAAATCAGTCGATGAGGTAACTGAAAAAATAAAGGACAAAACAGAAACACAAGCCAAAGATGACAAGCTTATGACAGGTAGTTTTCTGAGGCTATTTACAGAACTCTTAGAAAATCTCGTATTTTTAGCATTGAGCATCAAAAAGTTGTCAAAACAAGTGGTGATAAGTGCATGGTCTCATCATCGTGTACATGTAAGCACCTCAATGAAGAAAAAAAGGACAAATGAACACCTACAACTCCTAAATTGGTTTCTACATTTTCTTTTCTTTGTTTTTGATCGGTTTCTTTTTATTTTTTATTTTTTAAATAAATAACCCTCAATGTGCATGTGTTGAATTGAACACTTTGTATGGTCACAATAGAATTGGAGTTTCTAAACATTACATGGAAATTGATGTCATATTTTTTGCAACATGCATGATGTTCAGTATTTGGCCCCAGTTATTTCAAAAACAAAGCCAAACTATACAACCATATATCCATGACCTGTAGAATGTTCGACCTGGAAGGACAAAACAATTCCTCAGCCAACTTAATCATTTAGAAAGCACAATAATCCTCTGACATCTTTAGAAAAAAGATAGCAGAGAAATAGTTGTAGGTGAGTGGTTTATTAGCCATAAGAAGATGGAATTCAATAATTCCCTATTACCCAAATAGTTTAAGTGAATTCATGCAAGGACACAATGCTGTTCATGTCAATTTCCATAAATAAACATGAACTGCAAATTCATTTGTACGTGCCTATGACTTCATAACTCAATTACATTATAAACCCCTGCAATATTTTTTTTTAAATCTCATATAACAGTTATAAAGTCATTTCTGTGATTTATAATCTTTTTAACTTTGTATATGATTTATAAAAGGCTTTAACACCATCTTCTCACTTAACCAGAAGGTTTTTCAATGAATTTGAAGCTACTGCCAAGGCAGCAGGATAAAAAATTTACCTTCGGAAGACTCTGGCATGTGCTTGGCAATCCTGTATTTCTGCATAAACATAGTTTACAATGCCTAGTTTTCAATTTGAAACAAATATAAAAGTCATCAATATCTAACAAATTACCTGCAGATGGCTCTTGACATGGTATATGGTCAATCCATCTGAATTCATCAGATTCAGAATTCCCTTAGGAGTTGCCTCTGCATACAGTAAGCCAGTTCATGTCAGAATCCATTTCGACTTTTGATGTGTGAAAAGGACTCAACCGCATACTCCCCAGTGACATACTATACTTTGACTACTTACTCTCTGCGCCTCCAAGGCGATTAACGCATTCGACAAACCGCTCATGGAGATCTGGGGTCCACCTAATCCGTGTTTTATTGGGTACAGATGTTCCAGATGAAGTACCAGTAGGAGTAGCAGGGAGACCCACTGAAGTTTTTGCTAGTTGTTTCCTGGTTGCAGACTGAAAACTTGGTTTTCCCACCGAAGCATTTGATAGATTATATCCAACCTTTATGAAAGAACGAACCATCAAACAATTTAAGAACTTACAGTAGAAAACTGTCGAACAATTGAATAAGCACAAAGAAGCATCTCTAAATGTTGTAACAATACCTTTCTATCATGCAAATACTTACACAGGGTCTACCAAAAATAGAAATACTTACACAAGGATCATGAATCCCCCGAGGTGAATATGAGTGCCTTGAGTCCAAAGTGGAATACCCATTGCTTTGATTGCTTTGCAGCAATGATTGAAGCTCAATCTCCTGATGATCTCCACATGGGAATCTTTTTGTATTATCAGAAAATCCAGAAGTTATATTTTCTTGCAGAGGAAATTTCGCGACCGATTCTAATGCATCCCTGGACTTGGGACCAAAATCACTCTGCTTCCCTGTATCAACCCAGATATATGATTCTGAAGGACTATTGGTTGAAGCTTCCAAGTGAATCCCTGGCAATTTCGACAGCATTGGAGGGGTGCCAAAGTGGTGCTCCAATGGAGGAAAACCCATTAAACGTTCAGCAGCATAAAAGGCAGAAGGTGTTGATCCAACACAATTAGGAGCAATAGCAGAACGATTAGGATACACGAAGCCAGGCTGCGGTGAGCCTCTCTCGGAGGGAAGGGACATATCGGAGGACGTGGCAGCGTAGTGTCGAGGACTACAATCGAGTAATGAGGTCTGGAAAGGAAACCCCGTATTGAATGCCTGCTGAGAACTGAAATTTCCACAAGAAGGGTTTGGGAGTTCAAAAGAAGAGCTGTTTAATGAATCATCTTTGCGATGATGGAAGTTGATCCTTTGGATGTCCATTTAAGCACAATATGAGACCATCAAAAGTCAGAGATCTTGTAAACAACTACTACTTTTCACAACTTCAGAAGAACAAGGACAAACGCCACCACAATTTGCTCATCAAATTTAAAGCAGAAGCCAGACAAAACATGCATGCACCAAAAAGGGAGGCAAGCAGCCGACGCTACCAAAATCCAAAGGTTCCATTTGGAGAGCTAGTGTGCTTCATATTCCACAAGACTTCATGCACAAGAGAAGAATAATACTCAAAAATCTTGAGTCCACTTCATTTATTCCTACGATGGATAGAGATGAAGAATGATTTAACTGAAACAAGAAGATAACCCAAAACCAAGAAATTTACCAAAAAAAACATGACAGTGAAACATGAACGCAAACAAGAGCGGTGGATTAGAGATGATCAAAACTCACCAATTGACTTACCATCCAGATAGCGAGTTGACAGAAGAAGACATTGATAAACACGGAGTTAAAAGCACAAGTTCAGAATAATGGAAGGAAGCCTTTTCTTACCTGAAGATGGAATCGCGGCAAGGCTTAATAAATACAAGTCAGAAAAGAACAAGGTAGCCTCTTCCAGCCATTTATAGTCGCAAAAGTTCCAATTTGCCCCGAGAATTTGAAGTTAACGAAGTGGGCCTCTCTCTTCAAGCACTAGAACCAAGTAAAAGGATCCAAAAATATCTCAATACGTGGAGACAAAAACCAAGTATAAGGAACAGCTTTGTGTGTATCAGCACCAAGCAGAAAAACCCTCTCTTTCACGCCGGTATATGATATTGATATCTAAATGCGAATCCAAAACGAACAGATAAGGGACAGCGAGGCAGCTCAAACATAACAATACCTTTCCTTTGATAAAAAAAAAAAAAAAAATAGTGACCACAAGAAATACTAAAAAAGCCAACGACAAAAGCCCAAAAATTGAATTTTGAACCAAATGACCCGGTGAAAGTCGTTTTTTATTCGTTCCCATATTGTGAAGTTGATGCTAATCAACTTCTTTTTTTTGGGGCGGGGGGATGTACGGTAAAAGGAGTAGGAGACTGGTTAAAGGAAATAAATGTTCTTACCTCTCATTTCTGGTAGAGTCTTTGGGATTTGAGTTCTGGCGCTTTGGAATCTCCAAGCCATCGGCCGCTCTCCCGGAATATCAGCAGCGCCGCCCAAGCCCCACGGGGGCCCCGATAAAATTAGGATGTTCCGCGGAGGAATATAAGAATTCTGTGTTCCCTTACCTTTTTTAGGGCAGAGGGGATTGTGCATATGGGGCCCATGTTGCTTGGTTGACTTGCTGCTACATAGCGCACAGACACTGGGACGCGTGTCCTTTCTTTCATAGGATTGTAGGGCCCACCTGTATTTTATTCGTACTTCGGGGATCAGGGTAGTACAGATGCAAACGCGGTCAGAAATTGTGCTTTTTTTTTTTTTTTTGGGTAAAGTGAGAGAATTGTGCTTCAGGGGTGGCAGCGGTTTCTCACCCAAAAACCAAAAAAAAAAAGTGGTCGCGGTTCGCATAATGCCAGACCTGTTAGCGATAAATATTCTCAGGAGATGGAGAAGGAATAACGGATAAGATGTGAGGGATCAATACTTGGTTTATAATTCTAATCTACACATTTCCATCATCATTCGGATGAGCATAAGACTGTGAGAGGGCAAAAGGAGTGATGCAAGGCCTGCAATGCCCAAAGGAATGTGGAATCGAGTCGATATTCAGATTCAGTTCAAACCGTTTACAACCGATTAATTTGTAACAATTTTATCTGGTACGCCTGAGCCGGACCAATCCCCCAACGCTACAAGTCTTGATTTCTCTAATTTTCTCATCTTTGAAACCCTAGACCTCTCATTCAAACCAATGTTGCAGCCATTGACCCTAAGCGGTTTCACTAATCATCCCCATCGCTTCATTACTCCCAATCTTCCTCACCAAATGCACTCACAAACATCTTTATCTGTCAACCCAGTCGATCACCCTTGCCCGGCACTCTCATCAGTCATGCTACCAATCCCCTCCTCTTCTCACTCTCAATAAGCGTATGAGCACATTATCGATATATCGTGTATTGATACAATATGGTTCCATAACAACCTTATTTCTGACTATTGAGGATTTAAGAATATTGGAGTGACAATTACCAGCAAGAATATGATTAGCTTTAGGGTTTATTTTCTACATTTTTATTATGTGGATGGCAGGGTAAAGACCAAGACTGGATGAGCATTAGAACCTGTTGGTGCAAAAATCCACTTGCACCGGAGAAGCTGGAGTCGGAGAAGCCGCGGTCGCCGTCGGGACCTGCAAAGAAAGTCTAAACCGGAGGTGGGGTTGCTCTGACAAGACCCTCCGACGCTCAAGTCAGTTCTCTGCCTCAACAAGAATGGAGTGCTCGAACGGAGAATTTAGCAGAGTTTTGAGATAAGAAATGAGCTTAGAGAATAACGTATCTGGATCCCCCTTTTTATAGGCGGAGGAGGTAACGGATTGATGGCGACGTCTGTAACCGTCTGGTCGTGGGCCGCCCATAGTCAGAGAAAATTTATTGCGAGGGATAGTGGAGCGGAATCGTGGCTATCACCGCAGCTCGCCACGTGGAATCAGTTGCGAGGAGTGGAGCAGCGTCCGTTGTCGTGACTTGCCAGCGGATGGGAGAATCGCCCGGTATCCATCGCAGGAGGTGGAGCAGGTTCGTGGCCGTTATTGTGGCCTGCCAGGGGGTAGTGGAGTTGTGCGGAATCCGCCACAGGAAGTGGAACAGAGCTGCGATGGTTACTGCAGCCTGTCAGGGAATGATGGAGCTGCGCGGAATCCGCCACAGGAAGTGGAGCAGGATCGTGGCCGTTATGGTGGCCAGCAGTCGTTGTTGAGGACGGAGCCCGGCTCCCGTAGGAGTCTGGGCGGAGTCTGCTTGCGGCTGCAGTCGTTGGCGTCGAGGATGAAGCCCGGCTCCCATAAGAGTACGGGCGAAGTCTCTCTGCAATTAAAGTCAAAGGCGAAGTCCGGCTCCCGTAGGAGTCCGGACGAGACTTACCAGCGGTCGACGCTGAGGACGGAGCCCGGCTCCCGTAGGAGTCCGGGCGGAGCTGTCCTGTTGTTGATGTCGGCGACGGAGCCTGGCTCCCATAGGAGTCCGGGCGGAGCTGTGCTGTAGTTGATGTCGGCCGCGGAGCCCGGCTCCCGTAGGAGTCCGGGCGGAGCTGTCCTGTTGTTGATGTCGGCGGCGGAGCCCGGCTCCCGTAAGAGTCCGGGCGGAGCTGTCCCGCTTGTAACCGTTGGAGTTGTCGGTGACGGAGCCCGGCCCCCGTAGGAGTCCGGGCGGAGCTGTCCTGTTGTCGATGTCGGCGGCGGAGCCCGGCTCCCGTAGGAGTCCGGGCGGAGCTGTCCCGCTCGTAACCGTTGGAGTTGTCGGTGACGGAGCCCGGCCCCCGTAGGAGTCCGGGCGGAGCTGTCCTGTTGTCGATGTCGGTGGCGGAGCCCGGCTCCCGTAGGAGTCCGGGCGGAGCTGTCCTGCTCGTAACCGTTGGAGTTGTCGGTGACGGAGCCCGGCTCCCGTAGGAGTCCGGGCGGAGCTGTCCTGTTGTTGATGTCGGCGGTGGAGCCCGGCTCCCATAGGAGTCCGGGCGGAGCTGTCCCGCTTGTAACCGTTGGAGTTGTCGGTGACAGAGCCCGGCTCCCATAGGAGTCCGGGCGGAGCTGTCCTGTTGTCGATGTCGGCGGCGGAGCCCGGCTCCCATAGGAGTCCGGCGGAGCTGTCCCGCTCGTAACCGTTGGAGTTGTCGGTGATGGAGCCCGGCCTCCGTAGGAGTCCGGGCGGAGCTGTCCTGTTGTCGATGTCGGCGGTGGAGCCCGGCTCCCGTAGGAGTCCGGGCGGAGCTGTCCTGCTCGTAACCGTTGGAGTTGTCGGTGACAGAGCCCGGCTCCCGTAGGAGTCCGGGCGGAGCTGTCCTGTAGTCGATTCCGCTGAGGGTTTCGGCTGTGGACATTTTATACCCAACACCAGTCCCCCTACTTCCGAGTTTGGATTTCAAACGAAGGAAGTACAGAGAGAGATGGGCACAGCCGGAACCGTCCCTTCGAATCCTGCGCACTCCTGTCTCCAGATATTTTGGCATTAAATGAGCGTGTGCCGGAGTCTTTTCGAATTGGAGCGGTACGAGGGGACGCTTCGAAAATCCCGCAGGTACTCTGGCCTAGGTACGACGCAATTATGATCCTGCCAACCGTCAGCCGCTTTTAGCCGTCTGCCAGGGGGAGTGGGACACGTGTTGGATGCGGACTGGCCTGGGGGATTCGCGATCATTATGGCGCCGGATCCCAGGGTCTATTTAAACCCGTCCTCCCTCCTTTAGGCGTCCTACTCCATTCCTGAGTTTTTGCTGGTGTCTGTCTTCTCTTCGAGAGCCCTGCTTTAGTGAGCGTCTTCTCGAGCCGTAGGCGCCTCCTGTTTCTCGTCCCCCAGGTCCCTCAGAGTAATATAGGTTAGTGCCAACCTTCCTCTCACTGCCTAGGGGCTTCTCCTCTCACCGTTACTTTTGTGCCTCCCTCCGAGTTAGCCTTCGGCCTCTCGTTCCCCTTTCGGTCCGTCTTTTTAGGGTCTTTTAGATCCTCCCTTCGAAACTACTCAAAATGTCCTCTGGCTCTTCTGCTCCCGGCAGTTTCGAGAGTTCTTCTGCTTCAAACCCCCAGGTCCATGTCTCTGCGGACGAACCCGCGTCCAGGGCTGGGCCTCGCCCGATTTTCGCACCGGGCATTATTCCATGTTCGACGACTTCGGAGGAACTCCTTCTGATAAGGGTTCGGTATGGGGTTCCTCCGGAGTACGATCTGGAGCTACCTGGCCCCTCTGACCGGGCCAGCACTCCTCCTCCCGGTCGCTTCTGTTTGTATCAGGAAGCGTTCCGTGCCGGACTCCGGCTTCCGCTTCCTGCCTTTGTCGCTGCCTTCTTCCGCTTCTTGGACATCTCTCTCGCTTTCGTGGCCCCGAACTCCTTTAGGTTTCTGATAGGGTTTCTCTCCCTCTGCGACATAGTCGAGGTTCAGCCGTCCCTCTTCTTGTTTAGGCATTTTTATACCTTCAAACGCCATCCTTCGGCGAAGGACTGGTGGTACTTCTCCCCCCAGTTCGGTAAGAAGGGGTTGCTGAAGGGCGCCCCTTCTTCGATTCACAATTGGAAGGGAAAATACCTCTTCGTCCACTGCCCGACCTTGGAACTGGGCCTGCCCCCTTGGGGTTCTCTGAGGGATTCCGCCCGCCGGGCTCCCAGCCTGGGGGAGGACGACCTCCAGGCCGCACAGAAGCTTCTAACTTATCCCGCTCCTTCTCTTCCTAATCTTCTGAGGGAGCAGCTTCTTTTCAACATCGGCCTGAGCCCTCAGGATCCAGCGAGTATTCATCTTATCTTTTCTTTTCTTGCCTTCCTCTTCTTCTTCTCTTTACCTCTTTTTCCTTCCCACTCTCTTCTTTTTCTTTCTTTCTTCTTTCTTTTTTTTTTTTTTTTTGACTCTTGATTGATCGGTGTTGCTTCTTTTTCTCTTTTTTCTTCTTCCTTCTCCTTTTTTCTTTTCTCATCATTTTTTTTTTTTTAGCAATGGACGCCGAAGCAACGCGGATGCTCGCCAGGGGCATGAGAGCTCAGAAGAGAAAGGGCGCGGCGGCCTCCGGATCGGCGAAGAGGGCCAGGGCGGAGGAGACGAGCTTGGCTGCGCCCGTCCAGGCGGCCCCGGCCATCGACATTCCTTCAGATGCTGAGCCAGTGGCTCCCCGGGCTTCCTCGAGGAGCCCGCCGACTGGGGCCCCCGCTCCGGGGGTTCGCCCCACGGAGGTGCCCGCCACGGGGAGGAGGAAGAAATCGGTGGCTCGCAGGGCGAGTAGCCACCGAGCTGCTGCAGACGAGTCCGTCAGCTCCGAGGAGGGATCGGAGAACCCCTTCAACGATAGGGACTTGATCAGGCGGCTGCTCGACGGCTGCATCCTATCCGACGTCGTGGAGAGGATCGACCGCGCCGATCCTGAGCAGCGGGCTTGGGACTCTTTGGGGTCCTTCCTCGAGGTAAGCGGATATTTATTTACACGGTCACTCGGCCTTTGTCGTAATTCTCTATCCATCCTTGCAGATTGGGCACCAACTCTTCGCCTATGTCGAGGCGACGAGCCGCATGAGGTGGGACCTCCTTCAGGCGGAGGAACGCTGCCAAGCCGAGGTTGCTCGCCTCCAAGCGAAGACGGCCGAAGTAGTCGCCCTCTAGGAGGCCCTGGAAAGAGAAAGGCAAGCCCGGGAAGAGGAGAGACGGATCTTGGAGGAGTCGGCGAGGAAGGCGGAGGCCGAGGTCGCCCATTTGGTCGAGCAAACTCCGGTCCTGGTCTCGGAGGCCAGGGCCCTTACGGTGGAGGAATTCAAGGCCTCCGCGGAGATGAGGGACCTGAATGTCCAGTTCGGCCAGGAGGCGTTCACCAAGGGGTTCGAGCTCTGCCAAGAGAAGGTGGCCAGCAAATACCCCGAACTCGATCTCGGCTTTCTTGAGGAGTCTGAAGACGAGGCCGGCCCCTCGTCCGCCGCCACCGCAGTCGCACTACCCGCGCCGAGTTCTCCACCTCCTGCCCCTGAGGTCTGAGACCTCTGATCTTGTGCCCTTATTTTGTCGTCATATTTCTTTTCTGTTTGTCTTCAAAATTATTCAATCAATAAAGTCAAATTTCTTGTTGTGGATGGCTTCTCCTTCCCCCTCCTCCTTTCTGCTTTTCTTCTTGTAATGAGTCGATCTTTGATGCTTGCATCTTCCGATGGCAGTGCCCTGCTGAAGCACTCCCCTTGCCCCTGGGGGTCCCACTGAAATCAACAATCCAGCGGTTGAAAAAGGAGGTCCTTCACCTGACGAAGAAGTTAAAGAAGATGGAAGGCGAGCTCCGCAAATCAAGAGAAGGCCATTCTGAAGCTGTCGCTGAGGCCGCCCACTTTCGGAGTCTCCATGTGAAGGCGATCATGGATTACAGCCGGAGGAAGGCGAACTTCACGAAGGAGCTCGAGGAATGCAAGAAGAGCACCAGCGACCGAATTTGGGCTCAAGAAGCCAGGATCAGCGTCCTTAAGGTGGAACTGTCAGCTGCGAAGAGGAAGATCGGTCAGCTGGAAGGAAACTCATCCCGGCTCTTGGCCCGGGTCGATGATGGACAGAAGTGGTCGCAGAAGGTCTCCGACCTTCAAAAGCAGCTCCAAGATGCCGAGATGAGCCACGACGTGCAGCGGGCCAGCTGGCGCCGGCAAGTGGAAGAGTATAAAGGGAGATTCCGGACGGCGGCTGACGAGGTCGTCCGTCTCCAGAGGCAGCTGGCTAATAGGGCGCAGCTTACTTCCGCCCAAGATTTCGAAGAGCTCCAAGCCCTGAGAGGCACTGTTGAAGGGATTTCTGTCTCTCTCGGGGAGAAGACAGCTGAGCTGCAACAAGTGAAGATCCAACTGGCACTTGAGCGGCAGGCCGTCGCAGACGCGGAGGCAGAGTCCGAAGTTTTGCGAAAGTGGCGTCGAGAAGCGGAGGCTGAGAGCCAGTAACTTCGTCGGGCGCTCCAGGACGCGCTGCGGAAGAGGGAAGAACTAGAAGAAGCAATGGAGAACCTGAGGCAGTCCTGGTTGAGGGATGGAGTAGATAACCCTAGGTCGGAGGGAGCAGGGCCTCCTTAGAGCTCTTTTGTCTTTATGTCTTATCATGTAGTTACTTCCTTTTTGTCGTTTTGTCCTTCTTTCCTTGGCCGTCCCGGCCTTGTAGTGTGTATATCGGAAATAGAAAGAAGAGCGTTTTGTGTTACCTCGTCGATGCGTCGCACTGATATTGTTGTCTGCTGAACCTTTCTTGTCGTTTGACTTGTTTGATGTAGACGTCGTCGGGGGGTGGGGGCTTTTTCTCTTCATCCGATCTTGTTAGGCGGCCGGGTTTCGCCACCATTAACCTTCACTGCAGAAGTCGTGGATGGAGCCCGGCTACCGTAGGAGTCCGGGCGAAGTCTTCCTTGTAGGTGGAACCCGGCTCCCGTAGGAGTCCGGGTGGAGTCTTCCTTGTAGGCGGAACCCGACTCCCGTAGGAGTCCGGGCGGAGTCTTCCTTGTAGGCGGAACCCGGCTCCCGTAGGAGTCCGGGTGGAGTCTTCCTTGTAGGCGGAGCCCGACTCCCGTAGGAGTCCGGATGAAGCCTTCCTTGTAGACGAAGCCCGGCTCCCGTAGGAGTCCGGGTGAAGCCTTCCTTGTAGGCGGAACCCGGCTCCCGTAGGAGTCCGGGTGAAGCCTTCCTTGTAGGCGGAACCCGGCTCCCGTAGGAGTCCGGGTGAAGCCTTCCTTGTAGGCGGAACCCGGCTCCCGTAGGAGTCCGGGTGGAGTCTTCCTTGTAGGCGGAGCCCGACTCCCGTAGGAGTCCGGGTGAAGTCTTCCTTGTAGGCGGAACCCGGCTCCCGTAGGAGTCCGGGTGAAGTCTTCCTTGTAGGCGGAACCCGGCTCCCGTAGGAGTCCGGGTGAAGCCTTCCTTGTAGGCGGAACCCGGCTCCCGTAGGAGTCCGGGTGAAGTCTTCCTTGTAGGCGAAATCCGACTCCCGTAGGAGTCCGGGTGAAGTCTTCCTTGTAGGCGGAACCCGGCTCCCGTAGGAGTCCGGGTGAAGTCTTCTTTGTAGGCGGAACCCGGCTCCCGTAGGAGTCTGGGTGAAGTCTTCCTTGTCGTTGGGACCCGGCTCTCGTAGGAGTCCGGGTGAAGTCTTTCTTGTAGGCGGAACCCGGCTCCCGTAGGAGTCCGGGTGAAGTCTTCCTTGTCGTTGGGACCCGGCTCCCGTAGGAGTCCGGGTGAAGTCTTTCTTGTAGGCGGAACCCGGCTCCCGTAGGAGTCCGGGTGAAGTCTTCTTTGTAGGCGGAACCCGGCTCCCGTAGGAGTCCGGGTGAAGTCTTCTTTGTAGGCGGAACCCGGCTCCCGTAGGAGTCCGGGCGGAGTCTTCCTTGTAGGCGGAACCCGGCTCCCATAGGAGTCCGGGTGAAGTCTTCCTTGTCGGCGGAATCCGGCTCCCGTAGGAGTCCGAGTGAAGTCTTCCTTGGCGTTGGGACCCGGCTCCCGTAGGAGTCCGGGTGAAGTCTTCCTTGGCGTTGGGACCCGGCTCCCGTAGGAGTCCAGGTGAAGTCTTCCTTGTAGGCGGAACCCGGCTCCCGTAGGAGTCCGGGTGAAGTCTTCTTTGTAGGCGGAACCCGGCTCCCGTAGGAGTCCGGGTGAAGTCTTCCTTGTCGTTGGGACCCGGCTCCCGTAGGAGTCCGGGTGAAGTTTTTCTTGTAGGCGGAACCCGGCTCCCGTAGGAGTCCGGGTGAAGTCTTCTTTGTAGGCGGAACCCGGCTCCCGTAGGAGTCCGGGTGAAGTCTTCCTTGGCGGCGGAATCCGGCTCCCGTAGGAGTCCGGGTGAAGTCTTCTTTGTAGGTGGAACCCGGCTCCCGTAGGAGTCCGGGTGAAGTCTTCTTTGTAGGCGGAACCCGGCTCCCGTAGGAGTCCGGGTGAAGTCTTCCTTGGCGGCGGAACCCGGCTCCCGTAGGAGTCCGGGTGAAGTCTTCTTTGTAGGCGGAACCCGGCTCCCGTAGGAGTCCGGGTGAAGTCTTCCTTGGCGGTGGAACCCGGCACCCGTAGGAGTCCGGGTGAAGTCTTCTTTATAGGCGGAACCCGGCTCACGTAGGAGTCCGGGTGAAGTCTTTCTTGTAGGCGGAACCCGGCTCCCGTAGGAGTCCGGGTGAAGTCTTCTTTGTAGGCGGAACTCGGCTCCCGTAGGAGTCCGGGTGAAGTCTTCCTTGGCGGCGGAATCCGGCTCCCGTAGGAGTCCGGGTGAAATCTTTTTTGTAGGCGGAACCCGGCTCCCGTAGGAGTCCGGGTGAAGTCTTCCCTGACGTTGGGACCCGGCTCCCGTAGGAGTCCGGGTGAAGTCTTCCTTGGCGTTGGGACCCGGCTCCCGTAGGAGTCTGGGTGAAGTCTTCCTTGGCGTTAGGACCCGGCTCCCGTAGGAGTCCGGGTGAAGTCTTCCTTGGCGGCAGAACCCGGCTCCCGTAGGAGTCCGGGTGAAGTCTTCTTTGTAGGCGGAACCCGGCTCCCATAGGAGTCTGGGTGAAGTCTTCCCTGGCGTTGGGACCCGGCTCCCGTAGGAGTCCGGGTGAAGTCTTCCTTGGCGTTGGGATCTGGCTCCTGTAGGAGTCCGGGTGAAGTCTTCCTTGGCGTTGGAACCCGGCTCCCATAGGAGTCCGGGCCTTCCATTTTGCTCGAGCCGGCATGAGGTTCTCCTCTCGTTACCAGCCTGGCTTGTGGGGGCGCGTTAGGGCGCTGTAAGGCCTCTCTCCCATCCGGTCTAAAAGAACCGGGCCTTCGACTTTGCTCATGTCAGGATGAGGCTCTCCTCCTATTCCTGACATGGCTGTGGGGGCACATTAGGGCGTTGTAAGGCCTCTCCCCCCATCCTGTCTAAAAGAACCGGGCCTTTGACTTTGCTCAAGTTAGGGCGAGGTTTTCCTCCTGTCCCTAACAGGGCTGTGGGGGCACATTAGGGCGTTGTAAGGCCTCTCCCCCCATCCGGTCTAAAAGAATCGGGCCTTTGACTTTGCTCAAGTTAGGGCGAGGTTCTCCTCCTGTCCCTAACAGGGCTGTGGGGGCATATTAGGGCGTTGTAAGGCCTCTCCCCCCATCCGGTCTAAAAGAACCGGGCCTTTGACTTTGCTCAAGTTAGGGTGAGGTTTTCCTCCTGTCTCTAACAGGGCTGTGGGGGCACATTAGGGCGTTGTAAGGCCTCTCCCCCCATCCGGTCTAAAAGAACTGGGTCTTTGACTTTGCTCAAGTTAGGGCGAAGTTCTCCTCCTGTCCCTAACAGGGCTGTGGGGGCACATTAGGGCGTTGTAAGGCCTCTCCCCCCATCCGGTCTAAAAGAACCGGGCCTTTGACTTCGCTCATGTCAGGACGAGGTTCTCCTCCTGTTCCTGACATGGCTGTGGTTTTTGGAGGGGTCGTATCCAGTCGTAACAAATCCATGCCAGGTGGGAAGAGCACGTTAGGTAGAAAGAAAATTAGATTCAAGACGAAATCGTAAGTGATACATTTACAGTTTTCCCGCTCCTCCTTGAGGCCCTCCGGTGATGGAGTCGATGGTCCCGATGGGAGGCCGGTCCCCGAGTTGCTCCTCCCTTTTCTGCGGTTCAGGCTGTGGGAGGGCTCTTGGCCGGTCTCCTCTACCCTCAGGCCTGCGGCGGATGAATCTGTCGAGTCGACCTCGCCGAATGAGCTCCTCGATCTCGTCCTGGAGCTGGATGCATTCTTCGGTGTCGTGGCCGTGGTCGCGGTGATAGAGGCAGAACTTGTTGGGGTTGTGCTTCCCGGGATGTGTGCGCATCCTCTCCGGCCTAGGGAGCTGCTCCCTGACCTCCATTAATACCTGGGCCTTCGAGGCGTTGAGGGGGGCGTAGTTGCGAAATCTCCCTGGTGGGGAGCCCCGCCGAACCCCGCGGTCCGGGCTTCTCTGCCTGCATGCCCGGGGTGGAGTATGGGCGCGCTTATGCCCAGGAGGGGATCGGGAATGCGGCCGGGCTTCCTTTGGCCTTTTCTCAGCTGCGGGCTTACTCGAATCTCCCGTTTGACGCTCCCTTGCTGTCTCTTCGTCCTTCATTTTGAAGGCTTCTTCCACTCGGGCGTATCCTTCAGCCCGAGCCAGTAAATCGGCAAAATCTCTGGGGTACTTCTTCTCCAGGGAGTACAAAAGATCATTCTTCTGAAGGCCACATTTCAGGGCGGCCATGGCAACTGATTGGTTCAAGTTCCGGACCTCCAACGCCGCAATGTTAAAGCGGTTGACGTAGGCCCATATGGACTCCCCTTCCCTCTGCTTGATGTTGATGAGGGACTCCGAACCCTTCCGGGGACGCCGGCTGCTGACAAAATGGGCCACAAATTGGTGGCTCATTTGATCGAAGGAAAAGATGGTTTCCGGCTTCAAAGCCGAGTACCAGTTCCTCGCTGCTCCCTTCAAAGTAGACGGGAAAGCCCGGCATAAGATGGCATCAGGAGCGCCGTGAAGCAGCATCATCGTTCGGAAGGCCTCCAGATGATCAATCGGGTCCGAAGTCCCGTCGTAGCTTTCGAACTGGGGAAGCTTGAAGTTTGGTGGGATCGGTTCCTGCATAATCATTTGGAAGAAGGGAGGGTCAGTGCAAATATCCTCACCATAAGCGGGGGGCACGTGGCGGAGTTCTTCAATCCACCGGTTCATCTCCTGGAGCCTCCGGTCCAGAAAATCCTCTCGACTTCGAGTCTCGAGGGTCCTTTGGCAGAACGGGGGCAGGGATCTTCCAGGGGTGGAGTCGTGGTCCGATTGAGGGCTCTCTACCCTCGGATTTGTTTTCTCGAGAAAGACGGGGCGGCTGGCCCAGGTGGCCCGCCCCGCCGCCGGGTTCTGGCATTCTGGCGATGCCCTTTCTGGGTGCGCTGACGCCTGCGGTTGCTGCTGCTGCATTGCTTGCACAGCTTCGACGAGGCCTCTGACCTGCTGTGCCAGCAAGTCAAATTGCTCCGCGCCAACCGTCGCCGTCGGAGGGGGAGGAGGAGGAGGCTGAGAAATAGGAGGGGAGGCCGGAGCCTGAGATCTGGCCGCAGAGGCCGTGGACCGTCGGGTGGACGCCTTGCGCGAAGGCATCGAGTGTCGATCTCGCGGGGGAAGATTAGGAGTGGGTGACGGAGAGACGGTCGGAGGCGGCTCCGTTGAACACTCCTTTAAGAACAAGGGTGCTGCGAAGACACAGGCCCCTTCCTCTAGCGCCAATCCTATTGGTGCAAAAATCCACTTGCGCCGGAGAAGCTGGAGTCGGAGAAGCCGCGGTCGCCGTCGGAACCTGCAAAGGACGTCTAAACCGGAGGTGGGGTTGCTCCGGCAAGACCCTCCGACGCTCAAGTCAGTTCTCTGCCTCAACAAGAATGGAGTGCTCGAATGGAGAATTTAGCAGAGTTTTGAGATAAGAAATGAGCTTAGAGAATAACGTATCTGGATCTCCCTTTTTATAGACGGAGGAGGTAACGGATTGATGGCGACGTCTGTAACCGTCTGGTCGTGGGCCGTCCATAGTCAGGAGAAATTTATTGCGAAGGGTAGTGGAGTGGAATCGTGGCTATCACCGCAGCTCGCCACGTGGAATCAGTTGTGAGGAGTGGAGCAGCGTCCGTTGTCGTGACTTGCCAGCGGATGGGAGAATCGCCCGGTATCCATCGCAGGAGGTGGAGCAGGTTCGTGGCCGTTATTGTGGCCTGCCAGGGGATAGTGGAGCTGTGCGGAATCCGCCACAGGAAGTGGAGCAGAGCTGCGATGGTTACTGCGGCCTGTCAGGGAATGATGGAGCTGCGCGGAATCCGCCACAGGAAGTGGAGCAGGATCGTGGCCGTTATGGTGGCCAGCAGTCGTTGTTGAGGACGGAGCCCGGCTCCCGTAGGAGTCTGGGCGGAGTCTGCTTGCGGCTGCTGTCGTTGGCGTCGAGGATGAAGCCCAGCTCCCATAAGAGTACGGGCGAAGTCTCCCTGCAATTAAAGTCAAAGGCGAAGTCCGGCTCCCGTAGGAGTCCGGACGAGACTTACCAGCGGTCGACGCTGAGGACGGAGCCCGGCTCCCGTAGGAGTCCGGGCGGAGCTGTCCTGTTGTTGATGTCGGCGGCGGAGCCCGACTCCCGTAGGAGTCCGGGCGGAGCTGTGCTGTAGTTGATGTCGGCGGCGGAGCCCGGCTCCCGTAGGAGTCCGGGCGGAGCTGTCCTGTTGTTGATGTCGGCGGCGGAGCCCGGCTCCCGTAGGAGTCCGGGCGGAGCTGTCCCGCTTGTAACCGTTGGAGTTGTCGGTGACGGAGCCTGGCCCCCGTAGGAGTCCGGGCGGAGCTGTCCTGTTGTCGATGTCGGCGGCGGAGCCCGGCTCCCGTAGGAGTCCGGGCGGAGCTGTCCCGCTCGTAACCGTTGGAGTTGTCGGTGACGGAGCCCGGCCCCCGTAGGAGTCCGGGCGGAGCTGTCCTGTTGTCGATGTCGGCGGCGGAGCCTGGCTCCCGTAGGAGTCCGGGCGGAGCTGTCCCGCTCGTAACCGTTGGAGTTGTCGGTGACGGAGCCCGGCTCCCGTAGGAGTCCGGGCGGAGCTGTCCTGTTGTCGATGTCGGCGGCGGAGCCCGGCTCCCGTAGGAGTCCGGGCGGAGCTGTCCCGCTCGTAACCGTTGGAGTTGTTGGTGACGGAGCCCGGCTCCCGTAGGAGTCCGGGCGGAGCTGTCCTGTTGTCGATGTCGACGACGGAGCCCGGCTCTCGTAGGAGTCCGGGCGGAGCTGTCCCGCTCGTAACCGTTGGAGTTGTCGGTGACGGAGCCCGGCCCCCGTAGGAGTCCGGGCGGAGCTGTCCTGTTGTCGATGTCGGCGGCGGAGCCCGGCTCCCGTAGGAGTCCGGGCGGAGCTGTCCTGCTCGTAACCGTTGGAGTTGTCGGTGACGGAACCCGGCTCCCGTAGGAGTCCGGACGGAGCTGTCCTGTTGTCGATGTCGGCGGCGGAGCCCGGCTCCCGTAGGAGTCCGGGCGGAGCTGTCCTGTAGTCGATTCCGCTGAGAGTTTCGGCTGTGGACATTTTATACCCAACAGAACCATTATTTGGTTAGCTAGCAAAGGACAACATTAGAGAGACTGTCTTGTTCAAGCTTGGCTATAGTACTAATGTATAAGAGATAACGACACTCACTCTGGCAAGATTCAATCTCTCCATAGCTAGAAAGGCTACGTAATTAGTCTAGCACTTAATAATTAGGAAACCTTCAAGCTACTGTTGCACAAATTGTTGCACTTGCTAAATAACCTATCTTGTTGAACAAGTTTTGCACCGTGCATGATGCTTATTCTAGTTTGATAATTAATGGATATTGCCATGTAACAGTTTAGTGCAATTATTTGCGTATACGAATGCCTCTTATGTCTAACTAGATGCAATAGCTAGCAACCAAGTGCACGAAAGCTATTGTTTGGACAATCAGGATATACTTGATGGCAATATATCTAGTTTGACAGCAAAGGTGATACGAGAAGTGAGGCAAAAATCTTTTGTTGTACTGCACGGTGCAGTGGATCACATGGTGCAGTGCATCACATACACTACCCATTATATGGTGGATAGTGTACATAGTCGTATACGGCATGCACCGCATAGCTTCATGCATGAGGGCGTATATGCTTTGTACAGTATCGTGCAGCGCACAATAGAGGATCCGCACATAGAGAAGTGACCCATAACATGAACTGTTGGATGACATACTAAAGTGCTGTTTGGTATATTACCAATAATGTAATCATTTAAGTGTTATGATTACTGGGATGATGTGCAAATACTGAGATGATATGTAATCACCGTATTTGATATATCACTGGAATATCATTGAAAATAAAACTTCATTGTGTTTACTATAGCACTAAATAGTGATAATATATAAAATATTATAAATAACCTTGTATATTAGTACATAATAATTATTCTACAACTTGATTAAATATTTTTTATTTATAATTTCTCACAAAAATATGTAGCAGTAGTAATATTAATAATATTTATTTATTTATTATAGATATTTATTTTGATGAATCTATTAAAATAATATAATAATAATATTATATATAATCAGGTTTGATTAGACTCAGTCAATTTTGATCATCAATATTGGAGTTGTCTATTAGGAATGATTTAGCCCATCAAAATAAATTGAGAAAAAAAAATATGAAAGGTTTAGCATGATCCATCCAATGCTAATTAATCATATCTAACCATAGAAATAAAATACATATCTAATAAATAAATAACAGGTATCCATATCATTTAACTAAATTTATCAATAAAAATAAAAAAATACATCCAGTAGATAGGTATTTATAGAAAAAGATGATGAGGATTTTTATTTTCTTCCCAATTTACTGATTAGGAATATTTTTGTCCCAAAATAATTTCAGCATGGCATCAGTATCCGGTGATGTATCACCAAATTTATCATTGCATCCTTCATCACTAGATAAAATTTTACAATATTAAATAAGATGATCATATCATCTAACTTACGTCACAGAGATGATGTGAAATACTACTTCTTATCAAACTGTATCTAAATATTATATATTTGATCTATGTGCACATTATATACGGCACTATACGATGTACAACAAAGGATCTGTGTGCAGAGAAGTCGCCCACAGCACTAACTGTTGGATGACATACTAAGTGTCATATGCCCGAGTGGGAGAGATCACATGTCCGATGAAATGTAAGGCATCAAGGCGTAACCATTCACGTACGCACTTTCCTCCGATGGATGATATAATAAATATCTAATTTGCTTCAATTTTTAAGTCCCAAAAAAAAAAAAATCTTGGACAAGATATTAAGAAATTAATCTCCAACGGTACAATCCGACATGTCAAGGACATCAGAAGCAAAATAAGCCAAAAATCTTCTAGTCTCAACAGCTTAAAAATAATGCCGCAGATCGGAAGTTTCTAGCATTGTTGATAAGCAATTGATTATTATCGCTAGTTTTCTTAAAATTGTTCTTAGGTGGTCAGTGTTCTGTCAATTAGCTGGAGAACAATTTTTACCAAAAAAAAAAAAAAAAAAGCTGGAGAACAAGTATGAAGCCACGGCTCACGACGCACCTCGATCGTGGCACCCAAAGAGTTGCCGCATGGGGGACAGAGTTTTATCTTTGGTGCGAAAAGCACGAATCCACCATTGGATCGTCCACCATATACATCTCAAAGTGCTACAAACTCTGTCGCCCATCGCATGGTGACAGCTGCACCTTACTTGAGAATGAGATCCGGTGCAGCAAGCGCCTAAAAGATATGTGAATTACTTTGGTGACAAAACCATGCTCAATTATATCAAGAATCGGAGTCTTTGGACAAGCAAAGCAAGGGAGATTACTATAGATTTCTTTTTGGAACGTCTCTTGAATGAAGACAGTTGTTGAATAATTAATAATGAACTGGAGGAACCGGTCAGATTCCAGGCACTGCGCAATAAATTAGCATGTCCCTTGGAGATTTGAAAGGACATAATGTCCCTAAGAAGTCTGACCCCTCATTTCAAATTATTTGGAGGATCCTGAGACGACTCCTCCGTGGATACATTTCCTCGGATCACTAATTTTGATGCAAAACGTGCTTTTTATTTTATCATATCTTTACTATTGCTCATCTCAGAGAAGAAGCTCAAAAAGTCAGAAACTTCTTTTGCAAGCAGAATCACGAGTCCAATAACTTAATAAATAAATAAATAAATAAAATGATATATATTATTTTTTTTATTTTTACTGATATATATTTCATGATCAAATGATACATATCAAATAAATTTATCATCTAATAAGTTAATACACATCTTCAGATATATCGATACATAGTTTCTAAAATATTATATCCATTCATATATATGATACACAACTAGATAATACATTCTTAACATATTATTCATCTTCTGATCCAATACATATCTTCAAATAAATTGATTCATACTTTTTAGAATAGCATGTTTACCAATATACATTATATGGCCAAGTGATATACACTTGTTGATTTTCTAATATATACTATAAGTTTTTTGATATACATCTACCAGTAATCGAATATACACTTATAGATAAATCGACGTATAATTTTTAAAATATATTTTTTACCAATACACATTATATGATCGGGTGATATATATTAAATTAATTAGTTATTTAGCAAGTCAATACATACATATAGATAAATCAATATACAATTTTCATAACATGATATATATTAGTATCCATACATAGCATACAATTTTCTAGTTTTCCCTAATATAAAAAATTGTATACATCCTATCTTTTAGATTTTGTGAAATTTTAAGTATAATGATCTTGAAAAAAGAGAGATTAGGAAAGAAGAAGGAAGACTTCACAATGGGAGATATGGCCTTATGAGGAAATGGGCCTATAGAAAGGCTTGATAGGGAAGAAATAGGATGGTGCATGCAATTTTCTTTTCTTCTTTAATTTTTCAATCACAAGACCGATGACTCCATTAGTAAAAAAAATTCTTACCTTTTGGGCTTCTTTTTCATTAGAGAAAATATGACAAAGTAGCAAGCCTGTTCTATATTTCTTTCTCTTGTGCCTGCCCCATGTGACTTTTGTTTAGCTTTTGGGGTTTAGTAGTTAAGATGATATAAGAGCTTAGCTTTGTTGGAGGCTGCAAATTGGAATTCCCTTGATACTAATTATTTATTTAATTATCTCAATTATTATCTTGACACCTATCCCTCCATGTGCATGGTTTAAGCTAGCTTGATATATATTTTTGACACTTTCCCTATTGGCTTAAAGTTTTGTGATCAATTGAATATTCAACAAGCAACTACATTACACAGGAAGGGGGTGCTCAACTTCATATACATTGTTTACCTTTGCCTTATGAGCTAAAGCTTTTAAGGTTACTCAATATAACTAATGAAGTCTATCGAGCATTGGCATATATTATAAAGCAAGGTAGTGCCATCATGGATGTATGCATATATAATATAATATATAAGTATGTTAAAATCTAGTATGAGTACAATTCCGATTCATAATCGAGATACACGGATTAGAAAGTTATGCAAAGGCCAATGATAGGCAAGGGTATGTGATGGCATGTTTTGGTATTGTATAGAAAAAAGGTGCTTTATGATTTTTAAAATAAAAAAGGTACTTCTCAATAAAAATAAGTATTCAATAATGTCATATAAAAACGTTTCTACAAGAAGAAGAAAGGTCAAAACAAAAACAAAAAAAAAAAAAAGAGGAAGAAAGAAAGTAGAAGCTAGAAATTATATCTAACTATGGCTTTTTCTCTTCTCATAAAGTAGAAATAATATGACAGGTATGGGAGACAATAAAGCTTAGATAGTTTTCTACCTTATGTACCATATACTAAAGTGCAGATTCAAAAGAAAAAAGAGCCTATTTATAAGCTAATGAGCCGATGCATCAAATGGGCCCAAACTCAAAATCTAGACATTGGTGTGGGTCAAACATAGATCATCACAAATATTAATTTGTAGCAATTTGATAGGCAGCAAGTTTTCTTCTTTGTCAAAAAAATATTGAGAAGGACTAAGTTTTTTATCTAATTAATATATCTTAGATTTTCATCTTCATTGCCTAAGGTTCAACCTTTTTAATATGACCATCATATGGTACCATGTCGATGCTCAATCTCTCTAAAATGGTACCAATATGTAGATGCTCAACATCTCTAAAATGACCGCGACATAGTACTATCTCCATGCTCTCCTTTGAAGTTTGAATACAAGTTAGCGACTATATAACTCGTGCTTACAAAGATAACCGGTGCAATTTCTCTTGGAAAAAGAATAACAATGTTCATGAAACTTACTAGGAGATGCCAATTTTTAGAATCATTGCATGGAAGATCCGTCTCCCCCTCTATCTTTTCTTTGGCTTTCCATGGTTTGTGGAAGAACAATTCTAATGGGTGCTTGGTTGCAATTATCCACGTCCTTGCTGATGCTGATGGGATAAAGAACCTTCTAACCCTACTAATCCTAGCATTTATCACATGGATTTGCTTATCCAAAATAAGAACGAATCAAAGATGCTCTCTTTGGAGGACCGTTTGCGTTCACCGTATATTCCCTTCTTTGATGGATTCCACCGTCCACTCAATCCCTGACAAACACCTCCCGCAAGACCTCGCTTTGTCAAGAAGGCTATTCGCCCTTTGCTCCCTCCATTTGCCTGCACTTTTGACTCGCCGAATCCTTCCCGTGGGGGTGCATGGTGGAGCACCCTTGGATAGCATCCATGAGAAATTATATTCTATACGGCATGCATCATTTAGCCGTACATGGTGCCGATCGCAACTGTTCATTTCTATAAATCTTATTCGTCAAGCGTTGATTGTGATGAACCGTTATAGAAACAAACAGCTATAATTTGCACCATGTACGGTTACATGGTGCATGGCGTGCCAAGTCACACAAGACGGTAGGATACGAGTGCCATTTGGCACAAGAGCCGATGCAACACATAAACAAACAACAGTAGAAGCTAGTGAGGAATCACATGAGGCAGTCATTCCCCATCTTGGAATGAAACACTTAAACTTTCCTAATAACGCCAAGTAAACAAGATTCTTAGTGTGGAGAACATGTGGTTTGGCATAGTTATAGACGTCCATTCAATAGATTTTGAGATGCAACACTATTGAGGGGAGGGGGGGAATCCTATGCACACAATACTTCACCCTACATTCTCTCTCTCTTCATGACACCTACAATTTCCACTAAGATTGAAGAGATAATTTAGAGGAAATAATTAATTTCACTGATTCTTAGAAAACAAAATCGGAATCTCATTATTGTTGGTGATCCCACGCTTCTCCAGTGTCCATGTATCCACTGTTTCAGAATATAGCAGGCTCCACCAGCCAACACTCCACATCCCAAATCAGTTTTAGAATTTGAAAAACTCATTCAAAATGGGAACTAAAACAAAATGATCCCTTAACTTGACACAATTTTACGGGTAACCATTATTCAAACATCTTGTTATGTGTTATAAAATAAACTTATTTACAATAAGCTGTGATATATACTTCAACATCAATTTTTTTCTCTTTGGATGGAACATAAGAAAAATAAAGTTTGCTTTATTCTTCTGAATATTTTTCAAAATTTACCTTTTAAAACGCTCAAACAATCAATAAGATCGACATACTTTTCAATAACATGACAGCGTTTCATTTTTGGAACCTTACACCATTCATCATTTTTATACTCATACTGCAAGTAATATTAGTCAATAGATCCATGTAATTTATTTTTCCAAAAAAAATTATAATATCTTTTGTTTTTTATTTTTTTAATTTTAACTTGGTCTAACCAACTTACCTAGCAACTCAAGTCTGATTTGAGTTGAATAACTTTACTTTGTCAATCTCTTAAAACAATAATTGGCGCAACAAATGACTATAGTTCCTTTTTTCAACCAAAATTTTTCATATAGCTTCATGATTGTAACTGGATCTACAAGATGATTTTTTGGATGGGAAAATTTTAAGAGATTAATTGTTTACGTGTCACTTTTTATGAACTTTTCAATGACTCCATGACGGTAAGAAAAATGATTTATAGGTTCTGTATTAGTTTTTAATTTACTTTGAGATATATCTCTATCAAGAAAAACTATTTATACATCTTTTTTTCAATTCTTTAAGATATATCTCCCTTTTTTTTATTCTTTATTTATCAAAGCTAATAAGATAATAAAATGGGATGTAAAAATAGATTTATCTCATTATTAATTTAATTCAATAATTTAAAAAGGGATGTATAAATAAATTTTTTTTGATGGAGATCCATCTTAAAATAAATTTAGAACTAATATGGTAACTATACGTAACATGCTACCATGGAGGTATAGAAAATTTCTTCAAAAAGATGGATATATGCCATTGACCTAATCCAAGTTGTTACTCTTTAAAAGCCACCTCGTAAATTCACTTAACATCACAGAGCTTGCTAGAATTTGACACCTCGAGATTTGGTCTATATTAAGCCCACAATGAGGTCCGCGATGAAAAATGGAGTCCAACGAGATCAAGATCACCCCAAACGGAGTCCGGACGGTCAAGATACACGTGATTGAAGACGGCACAGAATTCGGAGCAGCAGAGGACCGTCGGCGGCCGGCGGCGGGCCAGCGGAGCGGCGGCGGTGCGGTCGCGCATGGTGCCTGACCCAAGCCCAGGCGCACGAGGCGTGGCCCAGGCCCAGGCACACGGGCCAGCCAAGGCCCAGGCACCCGTTGGGAGCCTCTTTTCCCGGTCCATCGTGAACCGGGCAGTCCATGGCCCACTGCGTGGACCGCGTGGACATTTTCCACATATTTTGCACGGTCTACGATACTATTTCATGGATCGACGTACGATCGGAGGGCATGGGTAGCTTGCGGTCTTGTTCCAATAGTTGGAAAAGTTATTTGGCTTTGTTTAGGACTCCTAATCACTTCTTAATTGAGTGTTTAAGCCTATAAAAGGGCCTGTACAGTAAACAGTGGGGTGAGTGGCCTTGTGTGGCTCGGCTGGTGGTCCTGTGTAGCGCGCACGGGCTTCAACAGTGAAGAGTCCGAGCCCGTGAAGAGAGAGAGACCGTGATCGCTGTGGAGAGAAGGAGCAGGAGGCTCATAGACAGCGGACAGCGGTCGCTTTAGGAGTTCAAAGGGGTCTTCCAAAAGAGAAGGCTTTTGTGAGAGAGAACTTTCTGTGAGGAAAAAATTGGAGGTACGAGAGTTGAGGGTGAGATCTTCTCTCGTAATTTTTTTTTTCTCATAGTGAAGTTTGCATGTCCTGTAGAGGCGAGCTCTTTTTTAGCTGATCCACGTATTTTAATTATTTCTGTTTTATTTTTTTTTTCTTCCTGCTACATCGTGCGGTATCAAAAAGATCTTGGGAGGTGGTGTCCTGACCAGACATCTACCCAACAAGTGATATCAGAGCGAGGTGGTACAAGGACGTAGATTGCAGCGGTGGTGAGCAAGACTGAAAATAGAGAAGACAGAAATAATCAAGATGGCGATCAACAAGTTTGATGAAAAGAGCAATTTTTCCTTGTGGCAGGCAAAGGTGAAGAATATGCTCATCCAGTAAGGATTGATCGATGCTCTTTTATGCGAGGAGAAGCCGACCACCATGGACGTATGGGATTGAAAATGGTTACAGATGCAGACGGTGAGTACCATTCGCATGTACCTTGTGGATGAGGTGGTGATCCATGTCCTTAGCAAGATTTTTCCAACGGTGCTGTGGTCGAAGCTCGAGGAGTTGTACATAGCGAAGTCTCTCACCAACACTCTTTTTCTTTGGAGGCAGTTTTACCCGCTGCGGATGATTGAGGGATAGAGCGTGCAGGAGCATCTTAGCCACTTCCAGAAGATCCTTATCGACCTCTTCAACGTTGGTGAGAATGTTGAAGAGAAGACCAGGATGCTGATTTTGCTAACGTAACTTCCACCTTCGTACGAGTCCTTGGTGACTGCTCTTCTAATGAGGAAGAGCACCATCAAGATGGATGAGGTCATCGCGGTGATACTCCAGAACGAGATTCTCAAGAAGGAGAATTCGGTTTCGAGCTCAGGTGGCGGTAGCTCAGCTTTGGTGGCTTCTAGAGGAACAAGAGGCGGTAGACGGAGCGACAGGAGATCGCGATGAGGGCGGTCCAAGTCTAGGAGGGACTTAAGCAAGATCAAGTGTTACCGGTGTGACG
>NC_025993.2:162254052-162254975 GCF_000442705.2 Elaeis guineensis | reverse complement strand
AGTTGGGGCATCTAGCTAGAGATTGCTCTCAACTCAAAAATTGAACGATGGTTGCTGTGGCGACGGTCAGTAGCGATTCAGAGGAAGATGTCTTGGAGATATCTGACGAGGTATCTACTTCTTTCTAGCAGTAAATTTTAGAGTCTGCATGCACGTATCATGTATGTTGTAGAGAGGAGCAGTTTGACTCTCTGGAGAATAGTGAGGGCACTGTTTATATGTCGGATGGATCGAGCTATGCGATCAAAGGTATCGGGATGGTCAGCTGGAGAACACATGATAGTGCAGTGAAAAAATTAGGGGAGGTCCGATACATATCCGATTTTAAGTGGAATCTTATCTCATTGAGTAGACTGGATTCGAGAGACTATAAGACGGTAGTTGGTGGAGAAATTCTGAGAGTACTACGCAGCGATAGGATTGTGCTGGAGGAGAAGAATGAGAGGAGAGGACATTATTATCTGGTGGGGAGCCCAATGCGAGGTAGAGCTTCAGGAGCCAAACGGAGCCCAGAGCGAGGTGGAGCTCCAGGTGGAGGTAGATCGGACATGAGACAGGAGACTCGGGAGGATGAGAGGCGACGTCACAAGGTGAGATTCCTATTGCCGCATGATGATGCTCCGAGTAGATCTCAGGTCATGAAAAGCACAGCATATGACGAAGATGGGATCGAGCGGTCTGGCTCGACTTCTATGTTTGTCCATCCATAATCAGCAGACGATTGCCTCAGGGCATGGGGGTGAAGAAATTTAGAAGCTCTCGGAGTCAGAAAGAGGTCAAATATCGAGTCGAGATGGAGATTGTTAGGATTTGACATCTCAAAATTCGATCCACATTGAGCCCACAGCGAGGTTCGCGATGAAAAATGGAGTCCAGATGGTCAAGATACGCGCAATTGAAGATGGCACGAAAGCCAAAGCGAC
>NC_025993.2:162156354-162253952 GCF_000442705.2 Elaeis guineensis | reverse complement strand
CGACCCTTGGCGCCACATCAACGACTGAAACGAATCAAGAAAACAGAGAGTAAGGAAGGAAGAAGAAAAAGAAAAAGCTAAAACTCCACATTTCGCGCACTATAAATCCTCACTCAGACTAAACTTGGAACAAAAAGAACGTCATTAACGGAGGTTCTTGAGAGAGAAGGAAGGGAGAAATGGCAGCAGCAACCTTGTCTTTCCTCTGCTTCTTTTCTAGTAATTGGCATGGCCTTCTTCAAGGGTCATGGCGTCGGTGTGAACTGGGGGAAGATGGCGACTCACCAGCTCCCATCGGACATGGTGGTCAGGATGCTAATCGACACGGCTTCGACAAGGTGAAGCTGTTCGACGCGGATGCCGACACGCTCGCGGCCCTCGCGGGGACCGATATCGAGGTGATGGTCGCGATACCAAATTACATGCTTGAGGGTCTGAGCGGCGATCCCCAGGCCGCCGTGGATTGGGTGGATGAGAACGTCACCTCGTGGAATTACACAGGCGGCGTAAACATCAGGTCGGTAGTCTCGTCCTTGATTCCTACGCATCTATATCTCCTTCTCCTCCTCCTTGCTCATTGGATTCTTTTGTTCTTCTTTGTTCCTCTTTTTAACTGAATCGATATCGTTAGGGGCATTCTACATTGGATTCTTTCTTTAATATTTCTTCTCAATTGAGATGACTTTTGTCTCCTTGGTTTAAATTCAGATTTTGATCATTAATGAGTTCTAATTTGATGTCCATTTCTCGCTGTTTAGAGTTAGATATTGAGCACCTCTGGGTCGTGTGCAAAATGAGTTTCTTTCGCTCTGTTCCAATTACTTTTTAGCATTGTTTAGTGAAGGATGCTCTTCTTTGGACCATTTTAGAATGCTTGAGGTTGTGGTTTCCTGAATGACCTTCAGCCGATTCAAATATGGACACTTTTGCATACTTGCTGGGTCTTTTCGTTTTCCCCTTTTCTCGACTGGGACTCTCTAGTACCACATCTGATTTAGGCTTTCTCTGTTGTTTGCTGAAGCGGGGTTTCCTGTTCTTATTAATTGCAAGTGCTAAATTTTTTTGCGAGAACCGTTTGTGCGTTATTTATGATATTTTACAAGGTGTTTCATCCAAATTTTTCGGACTTAGTTTTCATTGAAAGTGTTTCTTTTGCTTTGGGACCCCCCATTTCGATAACGAAGTACTATTTCAATATATAATTTTATTAGGGTCAATCCCTTTAGTGGGTTACGAACTTAGTTCAAATTGTTATATCTGTTCTCTGATTCTTTTTTTATTTTTTTTGCTTATTTTAACGACTGAAAACAGAATTCCTAATAAATTCACTGGTTATGAAGAAGAAGTAATAATGTATCTGATTAAGGACTTGCAGTTGGTCATTTAATTGCCAACAGCTACCAAACATGGAGACCATTCTATGGTTACAATTTAATTCGATGAGGTTTGAAGCTAGCGCAATCCAAATTTAAACGTTGCAGATATGTGGCAGTAGGACAATGAGCCCTTCCTCCAGACATAACAAGGCATCTATAAGAGCTCACTTTGCCAGCACTGATGAACATTCAGAAAGCCCTCAATGATGCTGGATTGGGAGGTCGTATCAAAGCCACCGTCCCCTTCAATGCAGATATATACAACTCTCCAGGATCAAATCCATCCCTCTGCAGGTGACTTCCGTTCAGACATCCGAGACTCCGCAATCCAAATCATACGATTCCTCTCAGAAATGATGCGCCCTTTGTTGTCAACATATACCCATTCCTCAGTCTCTATGACGACTATCACTTCCCGATGGACTTTGCTTTCTTTGAAGCACCAACAAGACCATCAAGGACGGCGACGCAGTATACACCAATGTTTTCGATGCCAACTTCGACACCCTGGTCTGGTCCTTGAAGAAGGCCGGCTACCCTGACATGCCCATCATAGTGGGTGAAGTCGGTTGGCCGACGATGGAGATAAGAATGCAAACACGGAAATGGCCAAAGAGTTCAACCAAGGATTGCTTCAACATCTGATGAGCGGCATGGGGACCCCAGCAAGGAAGGGAAGCAATATTGATGTCTACTTATTTAGTCTTATTGATGAAGATGCCAAGAGCATAGCACCGGGTAACTTCGAGAGGCACTGGGGAATCTTCGAGTACGACGGGAAGCCAAAGTATGAATTGGACTTATCAGGTCATGAAGAAGATGACAATCTGATGAGTGCTCATGGGGTGAAGTACTTGCAGAGAAGATGGTGCATTCTTGATCCAGACGCTACTGACCTCACCAGCTTGCCAGGAAGCATCAATTTTGCCTGTACTTTCTCAGATTGCACTTCCCTCGGCTATGGATCAAGCTGCAATCATTTGGATCTTCGTGGGAATGCGTCCTATGCTTTCAATATGTACTACCAGGTGAGGAACCAGAAGGCTGGTGACTGTGATTTCTCCGACCTGGCAATGATAACTGATGAGGATCCAAGCGACGAGAAGTGCCGGTTCCCGGTGATGATTGCTTATAGTTCGGTGGCAGCACCAGAAAGAAGAGTGTTGGATCTGTTAGTAGCTATACTCGGAGGGCTTTCAGCATTTCTTTTCTTGTAAGAGGGAGGGTGGTAGCCTTAAAGCAAATGCTTAGTTTGGATTTGCTGTTGCTTTTACAGTTCTCATTGATTAGATGTAATTCTCAGTACACATGAGTTGAAAATCATGTCAAGATTACCTTAAGAGTACCAAAGAAAGCAGATGTAGAAGGAGAGGAAAACTTGGTCTGGAACTTCATATTCTCACATAGAGCTCTGTTATTCTTGAAAACTAATTTTTCGGACTCGTTATCTTAAAAGGAAAATCAAATTTGGTCTATGTATTGGAAAATGATCAGCCATGTAAACTTGTTCATCAAGAAGACGCCACCTACATTTGAGGCCATTTGAGACTTCAGTAGTTTATCAGCAGATGGAAACATATATTTAGTTGCTTAATTTTGATGCTGTCTTGAAAGATGATGATGCTAGTTGCATGATCAAGCTACATCGTCCAGTGCTCAAGCAATTCTCCAAAACGTTTCAAGTCGTTTCCAGGAGTCAGTTTCAATGACAAAGCGGAGAAGAAAAGCCTCTGGTTTTAAATGTATCGTTGGCTTATTTGTTATGATGTGGCAAAACCTAGCAAGAAACTGGAACAAGTTAAATCCCTCTAGCTGATAACTATTTCAGTAGCTATCATAATTCAAAGCCATGAAATGTCAAAAATTGTATTGGAAGGCAAAAGTCCCAGCAAGCCTGTTGTACAACAGTTGGAACGTTACAGTCCCCAAGTCTCCATGTTGTTTTTCTGAGTTCAGCATCAATGAGTTTTGGAGTTGCAACATTAGTTTTTGGAAGGACCAATTAATCCAGTCCCTTAACCGAAGTTTCTGGAAGGTCTTACATAAATTGGATTCCTTTGGCCTCAATATCTTGGAGACTTACCTTTTATAAAATAATTCTCGGAGACTTGCTCATGCTACTAGTAGACTAGAAAGAAAACTTCTTGGAATGGACCTCTCCGCCAGCAAAGATGACCAAATTATCCAGTCCCAAAGAAAAAAAAGGTTTTTGTGAGGGTGAATTATATTGTAAAACAATATTTTTTAGATTAAATTGCTTAGATTACAGAAGAATGATGCTGTGATAAATATTATGAAGACATTCTCACTCATTAACCTTTATGTACAATGGAGAAACTCTGGAAAAGCACAAAAGGTTAACCAGATAAAAGAAAAGGATTGTCGAATCTTTTGGACAACTAATAAATTTGGTCTAGTAAATTCGCAACCAACTAAAAATGTGATAACAATATCCTGAAGTGATTGACATAGATTACATAAGCAAGATGCGTACATCCACATGCTGCTATCTGAAGACAATTTGTGGATCTTATTTTTGGCATTTCTCCTTGTCAGTCTTGCAGCATATGACATTTGATCAAGTTACTGAAAATCTTCATGCTACTTTTCATCATTTAGAAAACCGGCTAACAGACAACTATCTTAAACTACAATTCTATTTGAGGAGGCTTCTGATCAATTTCACTGAGTTATAAAACTGATATTTTGATTCACACCTCCAACTTCAACTTATATGACATCCAACCAGAGACAATCTTAAAGCTAACTAATTTTTGATGGAAAGTTGGTATTTTGAGATCCATCTTCAACATTTAGTATCTGAACATTATCATCATCATCAAGAGATAATGGCTGCTCATCTGGAAACAGGTCCTCCAAGTTTTGAGACTCAGTGAGGTTTGCATTTGCTTTGAGTTGCTGCTCAAACATTTGCTTAAGCTTTCGGCTTTGTGCTTCAATTCGCAATTGCAAATTTCGTTGAATCTGGTAAAAGAAGCATAAGAAAAAAAACAGTCACATTGTCACCTAAACAAAATCATGAACCAAAAAATGAAAAAAAGGGTCAAGCTATATTGCTGAAAATTAGTGTACCTCCAGCTGCTCGTGAAGACACCTCTGAACATCAAGTTGAAGCTGCAATGCTTCCGTGATCTGCATTCCACTGGAAAAGTATGGTAACTTCAAATTACCTAATGTAGTTGGAGCTAAATGAAAGGTCAAATATTTGATAAAAATGATATATCTCAGGATATGAAAAGAAAATGATGTTTTGATTATTTAACAAATTTTTAAGAAATAATGTCAGCAGAAGGTACGTTTTTGGATCAAGCTGTCGCATGTCATTTACAGAGGCTCTTTTCTCAAATTTGCCTGCAAATATTAGGAAATATAGTCAAAATACAACAGGAAATTATTTACTAAAACTGTTAAAGGAAAAAGATGAATTTGTTATGGTTGTACACACACTAACTATATGCCAAAGCACATGAAAAAGGTTCTTTTTAATGATCAAATGTTCTGTCCAAGTGGAGAAACAAGGAAAATGACTATCTAGACAAGCATTGGATCTTTTTTGATGAATGTTTACTATTGGAAGTGTATAAGAGTGATCGATATTTTTTCAAACATCCAAAACCCAAGGCAGTCCTGAGACACGAGAGGTCCAGAAACTGATTGAATGTGATAATGTTATTGGACTAGATTTACTAAATACACCATGAAAATGTACTGATTAACCTATTCAATGTCTTTGCTTTTCTCAAACAATTAAGTTTTAGAATCTACTCACAGACTGTCTGCAGTCTGTCAAATTTGTAATTATAGAATCTTACAAGTTTCCTTGACACATCATAAAGGAACGAACAAGAGCAATACTTGATTCATTCAACTCTAATTGACTTGGACCTTGTTGGAAGCGAACAGGATTGGCAGTATATTAACAGTTTAAAATTAATGGTAAAGATGAAATAGCTATTGGTCTTGACCGGTAAAATGAAACTTTGAGCCATAAGGATGGGCTAGCCTTTGTTTTCTTCAGGGATACATAAACTCTGGCGTCAAGATATATTTTTGGCTGATTCTTTTGGGATCATTTCCTTCTAGAATTAATTATTAGCAAGTGCAATACAGCAAACTTAATGCAAGAACAATAAAACAGGCTTCCTACAGAGCCAAATGTGAAGATTCCTTAACGAATCACTGGAAAAGCATTGATCTGGCTGATGCTCAAGTCAGTCGATGAGGTAACTGAAAAAATAAAGGACAAAAAAGAAACACAAGCCAAAGATGACAAGCTTATGACAGGTAGTTTTCTGAGGCTATTTACAGAACTCTTAGAAAATCTCGTATTTTTAGCATTGAGCATCAAAAAGTTGTCAAAACAAGTGGTGATAAGTGCATGGTCTCATCATCGTGTACATGTAAGCACCTCAATGAAGAAAAAAAGGACAAATGAACACCTACAACTCCTAAATTGGTTTCTACATTTTCTTTTCTTTGTTTTTGATCTGTTTCTTTTTATTTTTTATTTTTTAAATAAATAACCCTCAATGTGCATGTGTTGAATTGAACACTTTGTATGGTCACAATAGAATTGGAGTTTCTAAACATTACATGGAAATTGATGTCATATTTTTTGCAACATGCATGATGTTCAGTATTTGGCCCCAGTTATTTCAAAAACAAAGCCAAACTATACAACCATATATCCATGACCTGTAGAATGTTCAACCTGGAAGGACAAAACAATTCCTCAGCCAACTTAATCATTTAGAAAGCACAATAATCCTCTGACATCTTTAGAAAAAAGATAGCAGAGAAATAGTTGTAGGTGAGTGGTTTATTAGCCATAAGAAGATGGAATTCAATAATTCCCTATTACCCAAATAGTTTAAGTGAATTCATGCAAGGACACAATGCTGTTCATGTCAATTTCCATAAATAAACATGAACTGCAAATTCATTTGTACGTGCCTATGACTTCATAACTCAATTACATTATAAACCCCTGCAATATTTTTTTTAAATCTCATATAACAGTTATAAAGTCATTTCTGTGATTTATAATCTTTTTAACTTTGTATATGATTTATAAAAGGCTTTAACACCATCTTCTCACTTAACCAGAAGGTTTTTCAATGAATTTGAAGCTACTGCCAAGGCAGCAGGATAAAAAATTTACCTTCGGAAGACTCTGGCATGTGCTTGGCAATCCTGTATTTCTGCATAAACATAGTTTACAATGCCTAGTTTTCAATTTGAAACAAATATAAAAGTCATCAATATCTAACAGAATTACCTGCAGATGGCTCTTGACATGGTATATGGTCAATCCATCTGAATTCATCAGATTCAGAATTCCCTTAGGAGTTGCCTCTGCATACAGTAAGCCAGTTCATGTCAGAATCCATTTCGACTTTTGATGTGTGAAAAGGACTCAACCGCATACTCCCCAGTGACATACTATACTTTGACTACTTACTCTCTGCGCCTCCAAGGCGATTAACGCATTCGACAAACCGCTCATGGAGATCTGGGGTCCACCTAATCCGTGTTTTATTGGGTACAGATGTTCCAGATGAAGTACCAGTAGGAGTAGCAGGGAGACCCACTGAAGTTTTTGCTAGTTGTTTCCTGGTTGCAGACTGAAAACTTGGTTTTCCCACCGAAGCATTTGATAGATTATATCCAACCTTTATGAAAGAACGAACCATCAAACAATTTAAGAACTTACAGTAGAAAACTGTCGAACAATTGAATAAGCACAAAGAAGCATCTCTAAATGTTGTAACAATACCTTTCTATCATGCAAATACTTACACAGGGTCTACCAAAAATAGAAATACTTACACAAGGATCATGAATCCCCCGAGGTGAATATGAGTGCCTTGAGTCCAAAGTGGAATACCCATTGCTTTGATTGCTTTGCAGCAATGATTGAAGCTCAATCTCCTGATGATCTCCACATGGGAATCTTTTTGTATTATCAGAAAATCCAGAAGTTATATTTTCTTGCAGAGGAAATTTCGTGACCGATTCTAATGCATCCCTGGACTTGGGACCAAAATCACTCTGCTTCCCTGTATCAACCCAGATATATGATTCTGAAGGACTATTGGTTGAAGCTTCCAAGTGAATCCCTGGCAATTTCGACAGCATTGGAGGGGTGCCAAAGTGGTGCTCCAATGGAGGAAAACCCATTAAACGTTCAGCAGCATAAAAGGCAGAAGGTGTTGATCCAACACAATTAGGAGCAATAGCAGAACGATTAGGATACACGAAGCCAGGCTGCGGTGAGCCTCTCTCGGAGGGAAGGGACATATCGGAGGACGTGGCAGCGTAGTGTCGAGGACTACAATCGAGTAATGAGGTCTGGAAAGGAAACCCCGTATTGAATGCCTGCTGAGAACTGAAATTTCCACAAGAAGGGTTTGGGAGTTCAAAAGAAGAGCTGTTTAATGAATCATCTTTGCGATGATGGAAGTTGATCCTTTGGATGTCCATTTAAGCACAATATGAGACCATCAAAAGTCAGAGATCTTGTAAACAACTACTACTTTTCACAACTTCAGAAGAACAAGGACAAACGCCACCACAATTTGCTCATCAAATTTAAAGCAGAAGCCAGACAAAACATGCATGCACCAAAAAGGGAGGCAAGCAGCCGACGCTACCAAAATCCAAAGGTTCCATTTGGAGAGCTAGTGTGCTTCATATTCCACAAGACTTCATGCACAAGAGAAGAATAATACTCAAAAATCTTGAGTCCACTTCATTTATTCCTACGATGGATAGAGATGAAGAATGATTTAACTGAAACAAGAAGATAACCCAAAACCAAGAAATTTACCAAAAAAAAACATGACAGTGAAACATGAACGCAAACAAGAGCGGTGGATTAGAGATGATCAAAACTCACCAATTGACTTACCATCCAGATAGCGAGTTGACAGAAGAAGACATTGATAAACACGGAGTTAAAAGCACAAGTTCAGAATAATGGAAGGAAGCCTTTTCTTACCTGAAGATGGAATCGCGGCAAGGCTTAATAAATACAAGTCAGAAAAGAACAAGGTAGCCTCTTCCAGCCATTTATAGTCGCAAAAGTTCCAATTTGCCCCGAGAATTTGAAGTTAACGAAGTGGGCCTCTCTCTTCAAGCACTAGAACCAAGTAAAAGGATCCAAAAATATCTCAATACGTGGAGACAAAAACCAAGTATAAGGAACAGCTTTGTGTGTATCAGCACCAAGCAGAAAAACCCTCTCTTTCACGCCGGTATATGATATTGATATCTAAATGCGAATCCAAAACGAACAGATAAGGGACAGCGAGGCAGCTCAAACATAACAATACCTTTCCTTTGATAAAAAAAAAAAAAAAAATAGTGACCACAAGAAATACTAAAAAAGCCAACGACAAAAGCCCAAAAATTGAATTTTGAACCAAATGACCCGGTGAAAGTCGTTTTTTATTCGTTCCCATATTGTGAAGTTGATGCTAATCAACTTCTTTTTTTTTGGGGCGGGGGGATGTACGGTAAAAGGAGTAGGAGACTGGTTAAAGGAAATAAATGTTCTTACCTCTCATTTCTGGTAGAGTCTTTGGGATTTGAGTTCTGGCGCTTTGGAATCTCCAAGCCATCGGCCGCTCTCCCGGAATATCAGCAGCGCCGCCCAAGCCCCACGGGGGCCCCGATAAAATTAGGATGTTCCGCGGAGGAATATAAGAATTCTGTGTTCCCTTACCTTTTTTAGGGCAGAGGGGATTGTGCATATGGGGCCCATGTTGCTTGGTTGACTTGCTGCTACATAGCGCACAGACACTGGGACGCGTGTCCTTTCTTTCATAGGATTGTAGGGCCCACCTGTATTTTATTCGTACTTCGGGGATCAGGGTAGTACAGATGCAAACGCGGTCAGAAATTGTGCTTTTTTTTTTTTTTTTTTGGGTAAAGTGAGAGAATTGTGCTTCAGGGGTGGCAGCGGTTTCTCACCCAAAAAACCAAAAAAAAAAAAGTGGTCGCGGTTCGCATAATGCCAGACCTGTTAGCGATAAATATTCTCAGGAGATGGAGAAGGAATAACGGATAAGATGTGAGGGATCAATACTTGGTTTATAATTCTAATCTACACATTTCCATCATCATTCGGATGAGCATAAGACTGTGAGAGGGCAAAAGGAGTGATGCAAGGCCTGCAATGCCCAAAGGAATGTGGAATCGAGTCGATATTCAGATTCAGTTCAAACCGTTTACAACCGATTAATTTGTAACAATTTTATCTGGTACGCCTGAGCCGGACCAATCCCCCAACGCTACAAGTCTTGATTTCTCTAATTTTCTCATCTTTGAAACCCTAGACCTCTCATTCAAACCAATGTTGCAGCCATTGACCCTAAGCGGTTTCACTAATCATCCCCATCGCTTCATTACTCCCAATCTTCCTCACCAAATGCACTCACAAACATCTTTATCTGTCAACCCAGTCGATCACCCTTGCCCGGCACTCTCATCAGTCATGCTACCAATCCCCCTCCTCTTCTCACTCTCAATAAGCGTATGAGCACATTATCGATATATCGTGTATTGATACAATATGGTTCCATAACAACCTTATTTCTGACTATTGAGGATTTAAGAATATTGGAGTGACAATTACCAGCAAGAATATGATTAGCTTTAGGGTTTATTTTCTACATTTTTATTATGTGGATGGCAGGGTAAAGACCAAGACTGGATGAGCATTAGAACCTGTTGGTGCAAAAATCCACTTGCGCCGGAGAAGCTGGAGTCGGAGAAGCCGCGGTCGCCGTCGGGACCTGCAAAGAAAGTCTAAACCGGAGGTGGGGTTGCTCTGACAAGACCCTCCGACGCTCAAGTCAGTTCTCTGCCTCAACAAGAATGGAGTGCTCGAACGGAGAATTTAGCAGAGTTTTGAGATAAGAAATGAGCTTAGAGAATAACGTATCTGGATCCCCCTTTTTATAGGCGGAGGAGGTAACGGATTGATGGCGACGTCTGTAACCGTCTGGTCGTGGGCCGCCCATAGTCAGGAAAAATTTATTGCGAAGGGTAGTGGAGCGGAATCGTGGCTATCACCGCAGCTCGCCACGTGGAATCAGTTGCGAGAAGTGGAGCAGCGTCCGTTGTCGTGACTTGCCAGCGGATGGGAGAATCGCCCGGTATCCATCGCAGGAGGTGGAGCAGGTTCGTGGCCGTTATTGTGGCCTGCCAGGGGGTAGTGGAGTTGTGCGGAATCCGCCACAGGAAGTGGAACAGAGCTGCGATGGTTACTGCAACCTGTCAGGGAATGATGGAGCTGCGCGGAATCCGCCACAGGAAGTGGAGCAGGATCGTGGCCGTTATGGTGGCCAGCAGTCGTTGTTGAGGACGGAGCCCGACTCCCGTAGGAGTCTGGGCGGAGTCTGCTTGCGGCTGCAGTCGTTGGCGTCGAGGATGAAGCCCGGCTCCCATAAGAGTACGGGCGAAGTCTCTCTGCAATTAAAGTCAAAGGCGAAGTCCGGCTCCCGTAGGAGTCCGGACGAGACTTACCAGCGGTCGACGCTGAGGACGGAGCCCGGCTCCCGTAGGAGTCCGGGCGGAGCTGTCCTGTTGTTGATGTCGGCGGCGGAGCCCGGCTCCCGTAGGAGTCCGGGCGGAGCTGTGCTGTAGTTGATGTCGGCCGCGGAGCCCGGCTCCCGTAGGAGTCCGGGCGGAGCTGTCCTGTTGTTGATGTCGGCGGCGGAGCCCGGCTCCCGTAAGAGTCCGGGCGGAGCTGTCCCGCTTGTAACCGTTGGAGTTGTCGGTGACGGAGCCCGGCCCCCGTAGGAGTCCGGGCGGAGCTGTCCTGTTGTCGATGTCGGCGGCGGAGCCCGGCTCCCGTAGGAGTCCGGGCGGAGCTGTCCCGCTCGTAACCGTTGGAGTTGTCGGTGACGGAGCCCGGCCCCCGTAGGAGTCTGGGCGGAGCTGTCCTGTTGTCGATGTCGGTGGCGGAGCCCGGCTCCCGTAGGAGTCCGGGCGGAGCTGTCCTGCTCGTAACCGTTGGAGTTGTCGGTGACGGAGCCCGGCTCCCGTAGGAGTCCGGGCGGAGCTGTCCTGTTGTTGATGTCGGCGGTGGAGCCCGGCTCCCGTAGGAGTCCGGGCGGAGCTGTCCCGCTTGTAACCGTTGGAGTTGTCGGTGACAGAGCCCGGCTCCCATAGGAGTTCGGGCGGAGCTGTCCTGTTGTCGATGTCGGCGGCGGAGCCCGGCTCCCGTAGGAGTCCGAGCGGAGCTGTCCCGCTCGTAACCGTTGGAGTTGTCGGTGATGGAGCCCGGCCTCCGTAGGAGTCCGGGCGGAGCTGTCCTGTTGTCGATGTCGGCGGTGGAGCCCGGCTCCCGTAGGAGTCCGGGCGGAGCTGTCCTGCTCGTAACCGTTGGAGTTGTCGGTGACAGAGCCCGGCTCCCGTAGGAGTCCGGGCGGAGCTGTCCTGTAGTCGATTCCGCTGAGGGTTTCGGCTGTGGACATTTTATACCCAACACCAGTCCCCCTACTTCCGAGTTTGGATTTCAAACGAAGGAAGTACAGAGAGAGATGGGCACAGCCGGAACCGTCCCTTCGAATCCTGCGCACTCCCGTCTCCAGATATTTTGGCATTAAATGAGCGTGTGCCGGAGTCTTTTCGAATTGGAGCGGTACGAGGGGACGCTTCGAAAATCCCGCAGGTACTCTGGCCTAGGTACGGCGCAATTATGATCCTGCCAACCGTCAGCCGCTTTTAGCCGTCTGCCAGGGGGAGTGGGACACGTGTTGGATGCGGACTGGCCTGGGGGATTCGCGATCATTATGGCGCCGGATCCCAGGGTCTATTTAAACCCGTCCTCCCTCCTTTAGGCGTCCTACTCCATTCCTGAGTTTTTGCTGGTGTCTGTCTTCTCTTCGAGAGCCCTGCTTTAGTGAGCGTCTTCTCGAGCCGTAGGCGCCTCCTGTTTCTCGTCCCCCAGGTCCCTCAGAGTAATATAGGTTAGTGCCAACCTTCCTCTCACTGCCTAGGGGCTTCTCCTCTCACCGTTACTTTTGTGCCTCCCTCCGAGTTAGCCTTCGGCCTCTCGTTCCCCTTTCGGTCCGTCTTTTTAGGGTCTTTTAGATCCTCCCTTCGAAACTACTCAAAATGTCCTCTGGCTCTTCTGCTCCCGGCAGTTTCGAGAGTTCTTCTGCTTCAAACCCCCAGGTCCATGTCTCTGCGGACGAACCCGCATCCAGGGCTGGGCCTCGCCCGATTTTCGCACCGGGCATTATTCCATGTTCGACGACTTCGGAGGAACTCCTTCTGATAAGGGTTCGGTATGGGGTTCCTCCGGAGTACGATCTGGAGCTACCTGGCCCCTCTGACCGGGCCAGCACTCCTCCTCCCGGTCGCTTCTGTTTGTATCAGGAAGCGTTCCGTGCCGGACTCCGGCTTCCGCTTCCTGCCTTTGTCGCTGCCTTCTTCCGCTTCTTGGACATCTCTCTCGCTTTCGTGGCCCCGAACTCCTTTAGGTTTCTGATAGGGTTTCTCTCCCTCTGCGACATAGTCGAGGTTCAGCCGTCCCTCTTCTTGTTTAGGCATTTTTATACCTTCAAACGCCATCCTTCGGCGAAGGACTGGTGGTACTTCTCCCCCCAGTTCGGTAAGAAGGGGTTGCTGAAGGGCGCCCCTTCTTCGATTCACAATTGGAAGGAAAAATACCTCTTCGTCCACTGCCCGACCTTGGAACTGGGCCTGCCCCCTTGGGGTTCTCTGAGGGATTCCGCCCGCCGGGCTCCCAGCCTGGGGGAGGACGACCTCCAGGCCGCACAGAAGCTTCTAACTTATCCCGCTCCTTCCCTTCCTAATCTTCTGAGGGAGCAGCTTCTTTTCAACATCGGCCTGAGCCCTCAGGATCCAGCGAGTATTCATCTTATCTTTTCTTTTCTTGCCTTCCTCTTCTTCTTCTCTTTACCTCTTTTTCCTTCCCACTCTCTTCTTTTTCTTTCTTTCTTCTTTCTTTTTTTTTTTTTTTTGACTCTTGATTGATCGGTGTTGCTTTTTTTCTCTTTTTTCTTCTTCCTTCTCCTTTTTTCTTTTCTCATCATTTTTTTTTTTAGCAATGGACGCCGAAGCAACGCGGATGCTCGCCAGGGGCATGAGAGCTCAGAAGAGAAAGGGCGCGGTGGCCTCCGGATCGGCGAAGAGGGCCAGGGCGGAGGAGACGAGCTTGGCTGCGCCCGTCCAGGCGGCCCCGGCCATCGACATTCCTTCAGATGCTGAGCCAGTGGCTCCCCGGGCTTCCTCGAGGAGCCCGCCGACTGGGGCCCCCGCTCCGGGGGTTCGCCCCACGGAGGTGCCCGCCACGGGGAGGAGGAGGAAATCGGTGGCTCGCAGGGCGAGTAGCCACCGAGCTGCTGCAGACGAGTCCGTCAGCTCCGAGGAGGGATCGGAGAACCCCTTCAACGATAGGGACTTGATCAGGCGGCTGCTCGACGGCTGCATCCTATCCGACGTCGTGGAGAGGATCGACCGCGCCGATCCTGAGCAGCGGGCTTGGGACTCTTTGGGGTCCTTCCTCGAGGTAAGCGGATATTTATTTACACGGTCACTCGGCCTTTGTCGTAATTCTCTATCCATCCTTGCAGATTGGGCACCAACTCTTCGCCTATGTCGAGGCGACGAGCCGCATGAGGTGGGACCTCCTTCAGGCGGAGGAACGCTGCCAAGCCGAGGTTGCTCGCCTCCAAGCGAAGACGGCCGAAGTAGTCGCCCTCTAGGAGGCCCTGGAAAGAGAAAGGCAAGCCCGGGAAGAGGAGAGACGGATCTTGGAGGAGTCGGCGAGGAAGGCGGAGGCCGAGGTCGCCCATTTGGTCGAGCAAACTCCGGTCCTGGTCTCGGAGGCCAGGGCCCTTACGGTGGAGGAATTCAAGGCCTCCGCGGAGATGAGGGACCTGAATGTCCAGTTCGGCCAGGAGGCGTTCACCAAGGGGTTCGAGCTCTGCCAAGAGAAGGTGGCCAGCAAATACCCCGAACTCGATCTCGGCTTTCTTGAGGAGTCTGAAGACGAGGCCGGCCCCTCGTCCGCCGCCACCGCAGTCGCACCACCCGCGCCGAGTTCTCCACCTCCTGCCCCTGAGGTCTGAGACCTCTGATCTTGTGCCCTTATTTTGTCGTCATATTTCTTTTCTGTTTGTCTTCAAAATTATTCAATCAATAAAGTCAAATTTCTTGTTGTGGATGGCTTCTCCTTCCCCCTCCTCCTTTCTGCTTTTCTTCTTGTAATGAGTCGATCTTTGATGCTTGCATCTTCCGATGGCAGTGCCCTGCTGAAGCACTCCCCTTGCCCCTGGGGGTCCCGCTGAAATCAACAATCCAGCGGTTGAAAAAGGAGGTCCTTCACCTGACGAAGAAGTTAAAGAAGATGGAAGGCGAGCTCCGCAAATCAAGAGAAGGCCATTCTGAAGCTGCCGCTGAGGCCGCCCACTTTCGGAGTCTCCATGTGAAGGCGATCATGGATTACAGCCGGAGGAAGGCGAACTTTACGAAGGAGCTCGAGGAATGCAAGAAGAGCACCAGCGACCGAATTTGGGCTCAAGAAGCCAGGATCAGCGTCCTTAAGGTGGAACTGTCAGCTGCGAAGAGGAAGATCGGTCAGCTGGAAGGAAACTCATCCCGGCTCTTGGCCCGGGTCGATGATGGACAGAAGTGGTCGCAGAAGGTCTCCGACCTTCAAAAGCAGCTCCAAGATGCCGAGATGAGCCACGACGTGCAGCGGGCCAGCTGGCGCCGGCAAGTGGAAGAGTATAAAGGGAGATTCCGGACGGCGGCTGACGAGGTCGTCCGTCTCCAGAGGCAGCTGGCTAATAGGGCGCAGCTTACTTCCGCCCAAGATTTCGAAGAGCTCCAAGCCCTGAGAGGCACTGTTGAAGGGATTTCTGTCTCTCTCGGGGAGAAGACAGCCGAGCTGCAACAAGTGAAGATCCAACTGGCACTTGAGCGGCAGGCCGTCGCAGACGCGGAGGCAGAGTCCAAAGTTTTGCGAAAGTGGCGTCGAGAAGCGGAGGCTGAGAGCCAGTAACTTCGTCGGGCGCTCCAGGAGGCGCTGCGGAAGAGGGAAGAACTAGAAGAAGCAATGGAGAACCTGAGGCAGTCCTGGTTGAGGGATGGAGTAGATAACCCTAGGTCGGAGGGAGCAGGGCCTCCTTAGAGCTCTTTTGTCTTTATGTCTTATCATGTAGTTACTTCCTTTTTGTCGTTTTGTCCTTCTTTCCTTGGCCGTCCCGGCCTTGTAGTGTGTATATCGAAAATAGAAAGAAGAGCGTTTTGTGTTACCTCGTCCATGCGTCGCACTGATATTGTTGTCTGCTGAACCTTTCTTGTCGTTTGACTTGTTTGATGTAGACGTCGTCGGGGAGTGGGGGCTTTTTCTCTTCATCCGATCTTGTTAGGCGGCCGGGTTTCGCCACCATTAACCTCCACTGCAGAAGTCGTGGATGGAGCCCGGCTACCGTAGGAGTCCGGGCGAAGTCTTCCTTGTAGGTGGAACCCGGCTCCCGTAGGAGTCCGGGTGGAGTCTTCCTTGTAGGCGGAACCCGACTCCCGTAGGAGTCCGGGCGGAGTCTTCCTTGTAGGCGGAACCCGGCTCCCGTAGGAGTCCGGGTGGAGTCTTCCTTGTAGGCGGAGCCCGACTCCCGTAGGAGTCCGGATGAAGCCTTCCTTGTAGCGAAGCCCGGCTCCCGTAGGAGTCGGGTGAAGCCTTCCTTGTAGGCGAACCCGGCTCCCGTAGGAGTCGGGTGAAGCCTTCCTTGTAGGCGGAACCCGGCTCCCGTAGGAGTCCGGGTGAAGCCTTCCTTGTAGGCGGAACCCGGCTCCCGTAGGAGTCCGGGTGGAGTCTTCCTTGTAGGCGGAGCCCGACTCCCGTAGGAGTCCGGGTGAAGTCTTCCTTGTAGGCGGAACCCGGCTCCCGTAGGAGTCCGGGTGAAGTCTTCCTTGTAGGCGGAACCCGGCTCCCGTAGGAGTCCGGGTGAAGCCTTCCTTGTAGGCGGAACCCGGCTCCCGTAGGAGTCCGGGTGAAGTCTTCCTTGTAGGCGAAATCCGACTCCCGTAGGAGTCCGGGTGAAGTCTTCCTTGTAGGCGGAACCCGGCTCCCGTAGGAGTCCGGGTGAAGTCTTCTTTGTAGGCGGAACCCGGCTCCCGTAGGAGTCCGGGTGAAGTCTTCCTTGTCGTTGGGACCCGGCTCCCGTAGGAGTCCGGGTGAAGTCTTTCTTGTAGGCGGAACCCGGCTCCCGTAGGAGTCCGGGTGAAGTCTTCCTTGTCGTTGGGACCCGGCTCCCGTAGGAGTCCGGGTGAAGTCTTTCTTGTAGGCGGAACCCGGCTCCCGTAGGAGTCCGGGTGAAGTCTTCTTTGTAGGCGGAACCCGGCTCCCGTAGGAGTCCGGGTGAAGTCTTCTTTGTAGGCGGAACCCGGCTCCCGTAGGAGTCCGGGCGGAGTCTTCCTTGTAGGCGGAACCCGGCTCCCATAGGAGTCCGGGTGAAGTCTTCCTTGTCGGCGGAATCCGGCTCCCGTAGGAGTCCGGGTGAAGTCTTCCTTGGCGTTGGGACCCGGCTCCCGTAGGAGTCCGGGTGAAGTCTTCCTTGGCGTTGGGACCCGGCTCCCGTAGGAGTCCAGGTGAAGTCTTCCTTGTAGGCGGAACCCGGCTCCCGTAGGAGTCCGGGTGAAGTCTTCTTTGTGGCGGAACCCGGCTCCCGTAGGAGTCCGGGTGAAGTCTTCCTTGTCGTTGGGACCCGGCTCCCGTAGGAGTCCGGGTGAAGTTTTTCTTGTAGGCGGAACCCGGCTCCCGTAGGAGTCCGGGTGAAGTCTTCTTTGTAGGCGGAACCCGGCTCCCGTAGGAGTCCGGGTGAAGTCTTCCTTGGCGGCGGAATCCGGCTCCCTAGGAGTCCGGGTGAAGTCTTCTTTGTAGGTGGAACCCGGCTCCCGTAGGAGTCCGGGTGAAGTCTTCTTTGTAGGCGGAACCCGGCTCCCGTAGGAGTCCGGGTGAAGTCTTCCTTGGCGGCGGAACCCGGCTCCCGTAGGAGTCCGGGTGAAGTCTTCTTTGTAGGCGGAACCCGGCTCCCGTAGGAGTCCGGGTGAAGTCTTCCTTGGCGGTGGAACCCGGCACCCGTAGGAGTCCGGGTGAAGTCTTCTTTATAGGCGGAACCCGGCTCCCGTAGGAGTCCGGGTGAAGTCTTTCTTGTAGGCGGAACCCGGCTCCCGTAGGAGTCCGGGTGAAGTCTTCTTTGTAGGCGGAACCCGGCTCCCGTAGGAGTCCGGGTGAAGTCTTCCTTGGCGGCGGAATCCGGCTCCCGTAGGAGTCCGGGTGAAGTCTTTTTGTAGGCGGAACCCGGCTCCCGTAGGAGTCCGGGTGAAGTCTTCCCTGACGTTGGGACCCGGCTCCCGTAGGAGTCCGGGTGAAGTCTTCCTTGGCGTTGGGACCCGGCTCCCGTAGGAGTCTGGGTGAAGTCTTCCTTGGCGTTGGACCCGGCTCCCGTAGGAGTCCGGGTGAAGTCTTCCTTGGCGGCGGAACCCGGCTCCCGTAGGAGTCCGGGTGAAGTCTTCTTTGTAGGCGGAACCCGGCTCCCATAGGAGTCTGGGTGAAGTCTTCCCTGGCGTTGGGACCCGGCTCCCGTAGGAGTCCGGGTGAAGTCTTCCTTGGCGTTGGGATCTGGCTCCTGTAGGAGTCCGGGTGAAGTCTTCCTTGGCGTTGGAACCCGGCTCCCATAGGAGTCCGGGCCTTCCATTTTGCTCGAGCCGGCGTGAGGTTCTCCTCTCGTTACCAGCCTGGCTTGTGGGGGCGCGTTAGGGCGCTGTAAGGCCTCTCTCCCATCCGGTCTAAAAGAACCGGGCCTTCGACTTTGCTCATGTCAGGATGAGGCTCTCCTCCTGTTCCTGACATGGCTGTGGGGGCACATTAGGGCGTTGTAAGGCCTCTCCCCCCATCCTGTCTAAAAGAACCGGGCCTTTGACTTTGCTCAAGTTAGGGCGAGGTTTTCCTCCTGTCCCTAACAGGGCTGTGGGGGCACATTAGGGCGTTGTAAGGCCTCTCCCCCCATCCGGTCTAAAAGAACCGGGCCTTTGACTTTGCTCAAGTTAGGGCGAGGTTCTCCTCCTGTCCCTAACAGGGCTGTGGGGGCACATTAGGACGTTGTAAGGCCTCTCCCCCCATCCGGTCTAAAAGAACCGGGCCTTTGACTTTGCTCAAGTTAGGGTGAGGTTTTCCTCCTGTCTCTAACAGGGCTGTGGGGGCACATTAGGGCGTTGTAAGGCCTCTCCCCCCATCCGGTCTAAAAGAACTGGGTCTTTGACTTTGCTCAAGTTAGGGCGAAGTTCTCCTCCTGTCCCTAACAGGGCTGTGGGGGCACATTAGGGCGTTGTAAGGCCTCTCCCCCCATCCGGTCTAAAAGAACCGGGCCTTTGACTTCGCTCATGTCAGGACGAGGTTCTCCTCCTGTTCCTGACATGGCTGTGGTTTTTGGAGGGGTCGTATCCAGTCGTAACAAATCCATGCCAGGTGGGAAGAGCACGTTAGGTAGAAAGAAAATTAGATTCAAGACGAAATCGTAAGTGATACATTTACAGTTTTCCCGCTCCTCCTTGAGGCCCTCCGGTGATGGAGTCGATGGTCCCGATGGGAGGCCGGTCCCCGAGTTGCTCCTCCCTTTTCTGCGGTTCAGGCTGTGGGAGGGCTCTTGGCCGGTCTCCTCTACCCTCAGGCCTGCGGCGGATGAATCTGTCGAGTCGACCTCGCCGAATGAGCTCCTCGATCTCGTCCTGGAGCTGGATGCATTCTTCGGTGTCGTGGCCGTGGTCGCGGTGATAGAGGCAGAACTTGTTGGGGTTGTGCTTCCCGGGATGTGTGCGCATCCTCTCCGGCCTAGGGAGCTGCTCCCTGACCTCCATTAATACCTGGGCCTTCGAGGCGTTGAGGGGGGCGTAGTTGCGAAATCTCCCTGGTGGGGAGCCCCGCCGAACCCCGCGGTCCGGGCTTCTCTGCCTGCATGCCCGGGGTGGAGTATGGGCGCGCTTATGCCCAGGAGGGGATCGGGAATGCGGCCGGGCTTCCTTTGGCCTTTTCTCAGCTGCGGGCTTACTCGAATCTCTCGTTTGACGCTCCCTTGCTGTCTCTTCGTCCTTCATTTTGAAGGCTTCTTCCACTCGGGCGTATCCTTCAGCCCGAGCCAGTAAATCGACAAAATCTCTGGGGTACTTCTTCTCCAGGGAGTACAAAAGATCATTCTTCTGAAGGCCACCTTTCAGGGCGGCCATGGCAACTGATTGGTCCAAGTTCCGGACCTCCAACGCCGCAATGTTAAAGCGGTTGACGTAGGCCCGTATGGACTCCCCTTCCCTCTGCTTGATGTTGATGAGGGACTCCGAACCCTTCCGGGGACGCCGGCTGCTGACAAAATGGGCCACAAATTGGTGGCTCATTTGATCGAAGGAAAAGATGGTTTCCGGCTTCAAAGCCGAGTACCAGTTCCTCGCTGCTCCCTTCAAAGTAGACGGGAAAGCCCGGCATAAGATGGCATCAGGAGCGCCGTGAAGCAGCATCATCGTTCGGAAGGCCTCCAGATGATCAACCGGGTCCGAAGTCCCGTCGTAGCTTTCGAACTGGGGAAGCTTGAAGTTTGGTGGGATCGGTTCCTGCATAATCATTTGGAAGAAGGGAGGGTCAGTGCAAATATCCTCACCATAAGCGGGGGGCACGTGGCGGAGTTCTTCAATCCACCGGTTCATCTCCTGGAGCCTCCGGTCCAGAAAATCCTCTCGACTTCGAGTCTCGAGGGTCCTTTGGCAGAACGGGGGCAGGGATCTTCCAGGGGTGGAGTCGTGGTCCGATTGAGGGCTCTCTACCCTCGGATTTGTTTTCTCGAGAAAGACGGGGCGGCTGGCCCAGGTGGCCCGCCCCGCCGCCGGGTTCTGGCATTCTGGCGATGCCCTTTCTGGGTGCGCTGACGCCTGCGGTTGCTGCTGCTGCATTGCTTGCACAGCTTCGACGAGGCCTCTGACCTGCTGTGCCAGCAAGTCAAATTGCTCCGCGCCAACCGTCGCCGTCGGAGGGGGAGGAGGAGGAGGCTGAGAAATAGGAGGGGAGGCCGGAGCCTGAGATCTGGCCGCGGAGGCCGTGGACCGTCGGGTGGACGCCTTGCGCGAAGGCATCGAGTGTCGATCTCGCGGGGGAAGATTAGGAGTGGGTGACGGAGAGACGGTCGGAGGCGGCTCCGTTGAACACTCCTTTAAGAACAAGGGTGCTGCGAAGACACAGGCCCCTTCCTCTAGCGCCAATCCTATTGGTGCAAAAATCCACTTGCGCCGGAGAAGCTGGAGTCGGGGAAGCCGCGGTCGCCGTCGGAACCTGCAAAGGAGTCTAAACCGGAGGTGGGGTTGCTCCGGCAAGATCCTCCGACGCTCAAGTCAGTTCTCTGCCTCAACAAGAATGGAGTGCTCGAATGGAGAATTTAGCAGAGTTTTGAGATAAGAAATGAGCTTAGAGAATAACGTATCTGGATCTCCCTTTTTATAGACGGAGGAGGTAACGGATTGATGGCGACGTCTGTAACCGTCTGGTCGTGGGCCGTCCATAGTCAGGAGAAATTTATTGCGAAGGGTAGTGGAGTGGAATCGTGGCTATCACCGCAGCTCGCCACGTGGAATCAGTTGTGAGGAGTGGAGCAGCGTCCGTTGTCGTGACTTGCCAGCGGATGGGAGAATCGCCCGGTATCTGTCGCAGGAGGTGGAGCAGGTTCGTGGCCGTTATTGTGGCCTGCCAGGGGTAGTGGAGCTGTGCGGAATCCGCCACAGGAAGTGGAGCAGAGCTGCGATGGTTACTGCGGCCTGTCAGGGAATGATGGAGCTGCGCGGAATCCGCCACAGGAAGTGGAACAGGATCGTGGCCGTTATGGTGGCCAGCAGTCGTTGTTGAGGACGGAGCTCGGCTCCCGTAGGAGTCTGGGCGGAGTCTGCTTGCGGCTGCTGTCGTTGGCGTCGAGGATGAAGCCCAGCTCCCATAAGAGTACGGGCGAAGTCTCCCTGCAATTAAAGTCAAAGGCGAAGTCCGGCTCCCGTAGGAGTCCGGACGAGACTTACCAGCGGTCGACGCTGAGGACGGTGCCCGGCTCCCGTAGGTGTCCGGGCGGAGCTGTCCTGTTGTTGATGTCGGCGGCGGAGCCCGACTCCCGTAGGAGTCCGGGCGGAGCTGTGCTGTAGTTGATGTCGGCGGCGGAGCCCGGCTCCCGTAGGAGTCCGGGCGGAGCTGTCCTGTTGTTGATGTCGGCGGCGGAGCCCGGCTCCCATAGGAGTCCGGGCGGAGCTGTCCCGCTTGTAACCGTTGGAGTTGTCGGTGACGGAGCCTGGCCCCCGTAGGAGTCCGGGCGGAGCTGTCCTGTTGTCGATGTCGGCGGCGGAGCCCGGCTCCCGTAGGAGTCCGGGCGGAGCTGTCCCGCTCGTAACCGTTGGAGTTGTCGGTGACGGAGCCCGGCCCCCGTAGGAGTCCGGGCGGAGCTGTCCTGTTGTCGATGTCGGCGGCGGAGCCTGGCTCCCGTAGGAGTCCGGGCGGAGCTGTCCCGCTCGTAACCGTTGGATTGTCGGTGACGGAGCCCGGCTCCCGTAGGAGTCCGGGCGGAGCTGTCCCGCTCGTAACCGTTGGAGTTGTCGGTGACGGAGCCCGACTCCCGTAGGAGTCCGGGCGAAGCTGTCCTGTTGTCGATGTCGGCGACGGAGCCCGGCTCTCATAGGAGTCCGGGCGGAGCTGTCCCGCTCGTAACCGTTGGAGTTGTCGGTGACGGAGCCCGGCCCCCGTAGGAGTCCGGGCGGAGCTGTCCTGTTGTCGATGTCGGCGGTGGAGCCCGGCTCCCGTAGGAGTCGGGCGGAGCTGTCCTGCTCGTAACCGTTGGAGTTGTCGGTGACGGAACCCGGCTCCCGTAGGAGTCCGGGCGGAGCTGTCCTGTTGTCGATGTCGGCGGCGGAGCCCGGCTCCCGTAGGAGTCCGGGCGGAGCTGTCCTGTAGTCGATTCCGCTGAGAGTTTCGGCTGTGGACATTTTATACCCAACAGAACCATTATTTGGTTAGCTAGCAAAGGACAACATTAGAGAGACTGTCTTGTTCAAGCTTGGCTATAGTACTAATGTATAAGAGATAACGACACTCACTCTGGCAAGATTCAATCTCTCCGTAGCTAGAAAGGCTACGTAATTAGTCTAGCACTTAATAATTAGGAAACCTTCAAGCTACTGTTGCACAAATTGTTGCACTTGCTAAATAACCTATCTTGTTGAACAAGTTTTGCACCGTGCATGATGCTTATTCTAGTTTGATAATTAATGGATATTGCCATGTAACAGTTTAGTGCAATTATTTGCGTATACGAATGCCTCTTATGTCTAACTAGATGCAATAGCTAGCAACCAAGTGCACGAAAGCTATTGTTTGGACAATCAGGATATACTTGATGGCAATATATCTAGTTTGACAGCAAAGGTGATACGAGAAGTGAGGCAAAAATCTTTTGTTGTACTGCACGGTGCAGTGGATCACATGGTGCAGTGCATCACATACACTACCCATTATATGGTGGATAGTGTACGTAGTCGTATACGGCATGCACCGCATAGCTTCATGCATGAGGGCGTATATGCTTTGTACAGTATCGTGCAGCGCACAATAGAGGATCCGCACATAGAGAAGTGACCCATAACATGAACTGTTGGATGACATACTAAAGTGCTGTTTGGTATATTACCAATAATGTAATCATTTAAGTGTTATGATTACTGGGATGATGTGCAAATACTGAGATGATATGTAATCACCGTATTTGATATATCACTGGAATATCATTGAAAATAAAACTTCATTGTGTTTACTATAGCACTAAATAGTGATAATATATAAAATATTATAAATAATCTTGTATATTAGTACATAATAATTATTCTACAACTTGATTAAATATTTTTTATTTATAATTTCTCACAAAAATATGTAGCAGTAGTAATATTAATAATATTTATTTATTTATTATAGATATTTATTTTGATGAATCTATTAAAATAATATAATAATAATATTATATATAATCAGGTTTGATTAGACTCAGTCAATTTTGATCATCAATATTGGAGTTGTCTATTAGGAATGATTTAGCCCATCAAAATAAATTGAGAAAAAAAAATATGAAAGGTTTAGCATGATCCATCCATGCTAATTAATCATATCTAACCATAGAAATAAAATACATATCTAATAAATAAATAACAGGTATCCATATCATTTAACTAAATTTATCAATAAAAATAAAAAAATACATCCAGTAGATAGGTATTTATAGAAAAAGATGATGAGGATTTTTATTTTCTTCCCAATTTACTGATTAGGAATATTTTTGTCCCAAAATAATTTCAGCATGGCATCAGTATCCGGTGATGTATCACCAAATTTATCATTGCATCCTTCATCACTAGATAAAATTTTATAATATTAAATAAGATGATCATATCATCTAACTTACGTCACAGAGATGATGTGAAATACTACTTCTTATCAAACTGTATCTAAATATTATATATTTGATCTATGTGCACATTATATACGGCACTATACGATGTACAACAAAGGATCTGTGTGCAGAGAAGTCGCCCACAGCACTAACTGTTGGATGACATACTAAGTGTCATATGCCCGAGTGGGAGAGATCACATGTCCGATGAAATGTAAGGCATCAAGGCGTAACCATTCACGTACGCACTTTCCTCCGATGGATGATATAATAAATATCTAATTTGCTTCAATTTTTAAGTCCCAAAAAAAAAAAAATCTTGGACAAGATATTAAGAAATTAATCTCCAACGGTACAATCCGACATGTCAAGGACATCAGAAGCAAAATAAGCCAAAATCTTCTAGTCTCAACAGCTTAAAAATAATGCCGCAGATCGGAAGTTTCTAGCATTGTTGATAAGCAATTGATTATTATCGCTAGTTTTCTTAAAATTGTTCTTAGGTGGTCAGTGTTCTGTCAATTAGCTGGAGAACAATTTTTACCAAAAAAAAAAAAAAAAAAGCTGGAGAACAAGTATGAAGCCACGGCTCACGACGCACCTCGATCGTGGCACCCAAAGAGTTGCCGCATGGGGGACAGGGTTTTATCTTTGGTGCGAAAAGCACGAATCCACCATTGGATCGTCCACCATATACATCTCAAAGTGCTACAAACTCTGTCGCCCATCGCATGGTGACAGCTGCACCTTACTTGAGAATGAGATCCGGTGCAGCAAGCGCCTAAAAGATATGTGAATTACTTTGGTGACAAAACCATGCTCAATTATATCAAGAATCGGAGTCTTTCGACAAGCAAAGCAAGGGAGATTACTATAGATTTCTTTTTGGAACGTCTCTTGAATGAAGACAGTTGTTGAATAATTAATAATGAACTGGAGGAACTGGTCAGATTCCAGGCACTGCGCAATAAATTAGCATGTCCCTTGGAGATTTGAAAGGACATAATGTCCCTAAGAAGTCTGACCCCTCATTTCAAATTATTTGGAGGATCCTGAGACGACTCCTCCGTGGATACATTTCCTCGGATCACTAATTTTGATGCAAAACGTGCTTTTTATTTTATCATATCTTTACTATTGCTCATCTCAGAGAAGAAGCTCAAAAAGTCAGAAACTTCTTTTGCAAGCAGAATCACGAGTCCAATAACTTAATAAATAAATAAATAAATAAAATAATATATATTATTTTTTTTATTTTTACTGATATATATTTCATGATCAAATGATACATATCAAATAAATTTATCATCTAATAAGTTAATACACATCTTCAGATATATCGATACATAGTTTCTAAAATATTATATCCATTCATATATATGATACACAACTAGATAATACATTCTTAACATATTATTCATCTTCTGATCCAATACATATCTTCAAATAAATTGATTCATACTTTTTAGAATAGCATGTTTACCAATATACATTATATGGCCAAGTGATATACACTTGTTGATTTTCTAATATATACTATAAGTTTTTTGATATACATCTACCAGTAATCGAATATACACTTATAGATAAATCGACGTATAATTTTTAAAATATATTTTTTACCAATACACATTATATGATCGGGTGATATATATTAAATTAATTAGTTATTTAGCAAGTCAATACATACATATAGATAAATCAATATACAATTTTCATAACATGATATATATTAGTATCCATACATAGCATACAATTTTCTAGTTTTCCCTAATATAAAAAATTGTATACATCCTATCTTTAGATTTTGTGAAATTTTAAGTATAATGATCTTGAAAAAAGAGAGATTAGGAAAGAAGAAGGAAGACTTCACAATGGGAGATATGGCCTTATGAGGAAATGGGCCTATAGAAAGGCTTGATAGGGAAGAAATAGGATGGTGCATGCAATTTTCTTTTCTTCTTTAATTTTTCAATCACAAGACCGATGACTCCATTAGTAAAAAAAATTCTTACCTTTTGGGCTTCTTTTCATTAGAGAAAATATGACAAAGTAGCAAGCCTGTTCTATATTTCTTTCTCTTGTGCCTGCCCCATGTGACTTTTGTTTAGCTTTTGGGTTTAGTAGTTAAGATGATATAAGAGCTTAGCTTTGTTGGAGGCTGCAAATTGGAATTCCCTTGATACTAATTATTTATTTAATTATCTCAATTATTATCTTGACACCTATCCCTCCATGTGCATGGTTTAAGCTAGCTTGATATATATTTTTGACACTTTCCCTATTGGCTTAAAGTTTTGTGATCAATTGAATATTCAACAAGCAACTACATTACACAGGAAGGGGGTGCTCAACTTCATATACATTGTTTACCTTTGCCTTATGAGCTAAAGCTTTTAAGGTTACTCAATATAACTAATGAAGTCTATCGAGCATTGGCATATATTATAAAGCAAGGTAGTGCTATCATGGATGTATGCATATATAATATAATATATAAGTATGTTAAAATCTAGTATGAGTACAATTCCGATTCATAATCGAGATACACGGATTAGAAAGTTATGCAAAGGCCAATGATAGGCAAGGGTATGTGATGGCATGTTTTGGTATTGTATAGAAAAAAGGTGCTTTATGATTTTTAAAATAAAAAAGGTACTTCTCAATAAAAATAAGTATTCAATAATGTCATATAAAAACCGTTTCTACAAGAAGAAGAAAGGTCAAAACAAAAACAAAAAAAAAAAAAAAGAGGAAGAAAGAAAGTAGAAGCTAGAAATTATATCTAACTATGGCTTTTTCTCTTCTCATAAAGTAGAAATAATATGACAGGTATGGGAGACAATAAAGCTTAGATAGTTTTCTACCTTATGTACCATATACTAAAGTGCAGATTCAAAAGAAAAAAGAGCCTATTTATAAGCTAATGAGCCGATGCATCAAATGGGCCCAAACTCAAAATCTAGACATTGGTGTGGGTCAAACATAGATCATCACAAATATTAATTTGTAGCAATTTGATAGGCAGCAAGTTTTCTTCTTTGTCAAAAAAATATTGAGAAGGACTAAGTTTTTTATCTAATTAATATATCTTAGATTTTCATCTTCATTGCCTAAGGTTCAACCTTTTAATATGACCATCATATGGTACCATGTCGATGCTCAATCTCTCTAAAATGGTACCAATATGTAGATGCTCAACATCTCTAAAATGACCGCGACATAGTACTATCTCCATGCTCTCCTTTGAAGTTTGAATACAAGTTAGCGACTATATAACTCGTGCTTACAAAGATAACCGGTGCAATTTCTCTTGGAAAAAGAATAACAATGTTCATGAAACTTACTAGGAGATGCCAATTTTTAGAATCATTGCATGGAAGATCCGTCTCCCCCTCTATCTTTTCTTTGGCTTTCCATGGTTTGTGGAAGAACAATTCTAATGGGTGCTTGGTTGCAATTATCCACGTCCTTGCTGATGCTGATGGGATAAAGAACCTTCTAACCCTACTAATCCTAGCATTTATCACATGGATTTGCTTATCCAAAATAAGAACGAATCAAAGATGCTCTCTTTGGAGGACCGTTTGCGTTCACCGTATATTCCCTTCTTTGATGGATTCCACCGTCCACTCAATCCCTGACAAACACCTCCCGCAAGACCTCGCTTGTCAAGAAGGCTATTCGCCCTTTGCTCCCTCCATTTGCCTGCACTTTTGACTCGCCGAATCCTTCCCGTGGGGGTGCATGGTGGAGCACCCTTGGATAGCATCCATGAGAAATTATATTCTATACGGCATGCATCATTTAGCCGTACATGGTGCCGATCGCAACTGTTCATTTCTATAAATCTTATTCGTCAAGCGTTGATTGTGATGAACCGTTATAGAAACAAACAGCTATAATTTGCACCATGTACGGTTACATGGTGCATGGCGTGCCAAGTCACACAAGACGGTAGGATACGAGTGCCATTTGGCACAAGAGCCGATGCAACACATAAACAAACAACAGTAGAAGCTAGTGAGGAATCACATGAGGCAGTCATTCCCCATCTTGGAATGAGACACTTAAACTTTCCTAATAACGCCAAGTAAACAAGATTCTTAGTGTGGAGAACATGTGGTTTGGCATAGTTATAGACGTCCATTCAATAGATTTTGAGATGCAACACTATTGAGGGAGGGGGGGAATCCTATGCACACAATACTTCACCCTACATTCTCTCTCTCTTCATGACACCTACAATTTCCACTAAGATTGAAGAGATAATTTAGAGGAAATAATTAATTTCACTGATTCTTAGAAAACAAAATCGGAATCTCATTATTGTTGGTGATCCCACGCTTCTCCAGTGTCCATGTATCCACTGTTTCAGAATATAGCAGGCTCCACCAGCCAACACTCCACATCCCAAATCAGTTTTAGAATTTGAAAAACTCATTCAAAATGGGAACTAAACAAAATGATCCCTTAACTTGACACAATTTTACGGGTAACCATTATTCAAACATCTTGTTATGTGTTATAAAATAAACTTATTTACAATAAGCTGTGATATATACTTCAACATCAATTTTTTTCTCTTTGGATGGAACATAAGAAAAATAAAGTTTGCTTTATTCTTCTGAATATTTTTCAAAATTTACCTTTTAAAACGCTCAAACAATCAATAAGATCGACATACTTTTCAATAACATGACAGCGTTTCATTTTTGGAACCTTACACCATTCATCATTTTTATACTCATACTGCAAGTAATATTAGTCAATAGATCCATGTAATTTATTTTTCCAAAAAAAATTATAATATCTTTTGTTTTTTATTTTTTTAATTTTAACTTGGTCTAACCAACTTACCTAGCAACTCAAGTCTGATTTGAGTTGAATAACTTTACTTTGTCAATCTCTTAAAACAATAATTGGCGCAACAAATGACTATAGTTCCTTTTTTCAACCAAAATTTTTCATATAGCTTCATGATTGTAACTGGATCTACAAGATGATTTTTTGGATGGGAAAATTTTAAGAGATTAATTGTTTACGTGTCGCTTTTTATGAACTTTTCAATGACTCCATGACGGTAAGAAAAATGATTTATAGGTTCTGTATTAGTTTTTAATTTACTTTGAGATATATCTCTATCAAGAAAACTATTTATACATCTTTTTTTCAATTCTTTAAGATATATCTCCCTTTTTTTTATTCTTTATTTATCAAAGCTAATAAGATAATAAAATGGGATGTAAAATAGATTTATCTCATTATTAATTTAATTCAATAATTTAAAAAGGGATGTATAAATAAATTTTTTTTGATGGAGATCCATCTTAAAATAAATTTAGAACTAATATGGTAACTATACGTAACATGCTACCATGGAGGTATAGAAAATTTCTTCAAAAAGATGGATATATGCCATTGACCTAATCCAAGTTGTTACTCTTTAAAAGCCACCTCGTAAATTCACTTAACATCACAGAGCTTGTTAGAATTTGACACCTCGAGATTTGATCTATATTAAGCCCACAATGAGGTCCGCGATGAAAAATGGAGTCCAACGAGACCAAGATCACCCCAAACGGAGTCCGGACGGTCAAGATACACGTGATTGAAGACGGCACAGAATTCGGAGCAGCAGAGGACCGTCGGCGGCCGGCGGCGGGCCAGCGGAGCGGCGGCGGCCGGCGGCGGGCCAGCGGAGCGGCGGCGGTGCGGTCGCGCATGGTGCCTGACCCAAGCCCAGGCGCACGAGGCGTGGCCCAGGCCCAGGCACACGGGCCAGCCAAGGCCCAGGCACCCGTTGGGAGCCTCTTTTCCCGGTCCATCGTGAACCGGGCAGTCCATGGCCCACTGCGTGGACCGCGTGGACATTTTCCACATATTTTGCACGGTCTACGATACTATTTCATGGATCGACGTACGATCGGAGGGCATGGGTAGCTTGCGGTCTTGTTCCAATAGTTGGGAAAGTTATTTGGCTTTGTTTAGGACTCCTAATCACTTCTTAATTGAGTGTTTAAGCCTATAAAAGGGCCTGTACAGTAAACAGTGGGGTGAGTGGCCTTGTGTGGCTCGGCTGGTGGTCCTGTGCAGCACGCACGGGCTTCAACAGTGAAGAGTCCGAGCCCGTGAAGAGAGAGAGACCGTGATCGCTGTGGAGAGAAGGAGCAGGAGGCTCATAGACAGCGGACAGCGGTCGCTTCAGGAGTTCAAAGGGGTCTTCCAAAAGAGAAGGCTTTTGTGAGAGAGAACTTTCTGTGAGGAAAAAATTGGAGGTACGAGAGTTGAGGGTGAGATCTCCTCTCGTAATTTTTTTTTTCTCATAGTGAAGTTTGCATGTCCTGTAGAGGCGAGCTCTTTTTTAGCTGATCCACGTATTTTAATTGTTTCTGTTTTATTTTTCTTTCTTCCTGCTACATCGTGCGGTATCAAAAAGATCTTGGGAGGTGGTGTCCTGACCAGACATCTACCCAACAAGTGATATCAGAGCGAGGTGGTACAAGGACGTAGATTGCAGTGGTGGTGAGCAAGACTGAAAATAGAGAAGACAGAAATAATCAAGATGGCGATCAACAAGTTTGATGAAAAGAGCAATTTTTCCTTGTGGCAGGCAAAGATGAAGAATATGCTCATCCAGTAAGGATTGATCGATGCTCTTTTATGCGAGGAGAAGCCGACCACCATGGACGTATGGGATTGAAAATGGTTACAGATGCAGACGGTGAGTACCATTCGCATGTACCTTGTGGATGAGGTGGTGATCCATGTCCTTAGCAAGATTTTTCCAACGGTGCTGTGGTCGAAGCTCGAGGAGTTGTACATAGCGAAGTCTCTCACCAACACTCTTTTTCTTTGGAGGCAGTTTTACCCACTGCGAATGATTGAGGGATAGAGCGTGCAGGAGCATCTTAGCCACTTCCAGAAGATCCTTATCGACCTCTTCAACGTTGGTGAGAATGTTGAAGAGAAGATCAGGATGCTGATTTTGCTAACGTAACTTCCACCTTCGTACGAGTCCTTGGTGACTGCTCTTCTAATGAGGAAGAGCACCATCAAGATGGATGAGGTCATCGCGGTGATACTCCAGAACGAGATTCTCAAGAAGGAGAATTCGGTTTCGAGCTCAGGTGGCGGTAGCTCAGCTTTGGTGGCTTCTAGAGGAACAAGAGGCGGTAGACGGAGCGACAGGAGATCGCGATGAGGGCGGTCCAAGTCTAGGAGGGACTTAAGCAAGATCAAGTGTTACCGGTGTGACGAGTTGGGGCATCTAGCTAGAGATTGCTCTCAACTCAAAAATTGAACGATGGTTGCTGTGGCGACGGTCAGTAGCGATTCAGAGGAAGATGTCTTGGAGATATCTGACGAGGTATCTACTTCTTTCTAGCAGTAAATTTTAGAGTCTGCATGCACGTATCATGTATGTTGTAGAGAGGAGCAGTTTGACTCTCTGGAGAATAGTGAGGGCACTGTTTATATGTCGGATGGATCGAGCTATGCGATCAAAGGTATCGGGACGGTCAGCTGGAGAACACATGATAGTGCAGTGAAAAAATTAGGGGAGGTCCGATACATATCCGATTTTAAGTGGAATCTTATCTCATTGAGTAGACTGGATTCGAGAGACTATAAGACGGTAGTTGGTGGAAAAATTCTGAGAGTACTATGCAGCGATAGGATTGTGCTGGAGGAGAAGAATGAGAGGAGAGGACATTATTATCTGGTGGGGAGCCCAATGCGAGGTAGAGCTTCAGGAGCCAAACGGAGCCCAGAGCGAGGTGGAGCTCCAGGTGGAGGTAGATCGGACATGAGACAGGAGACTCGGGAGGATGAGAGGCGACGTCACAAGGTGAGATTCCTATTGCCGCATGATGATGCTCCGAGTAGATCTCAGGTCATGAAAAGCACAGCATATGACGAAGATGGGATCGAGCGGTCTGGCTCGACTTCTATGTTTGTCCATCCATAATCAGCAGACGATTGCCTCAGGGCATGGGGGCGAAGAAATTTAGAAGCTCTCGAAGTCAGAAAGAGATCAAATATCGAGTCGAGATGGAGATTGTTAGGATTTGACATCTCAAAATTCGATCCACATTGAGCCCACAGCGAGGTTCGCGATGAAAAATGGAGTCCAGATGGTCAAGATACGCGCAATTGAAGATGGCACGAAAGCCAAAGCGACGGTGGCGCGGCTACGTGTGGCCCAGGCACGACAGCATGCGGCAGGGCCCGGACCAGCATGCGGTGCCCAGCCCAAGCTTAGGCGCGCGAGGCGCAGCTCGGGCCCAGGTGTGTGGACCGGCCTAGGCCGGGCCCGTGGGGCGCGGCCCAAGCCCAGGCCCACACGTGGGCCAGCCCAGGCCCAGGCGCCCGCTGGGAGCCTATTTTTTTCGGTCCACCATGGATCGGGCGGTCCATGGCCCACTGCATGGATCGCGTGGGTGTTTCCCACGCATTTTGTACGGTCCACGGCACTGTTCCATAGACCAGCAAGCGATCGGAGGGCGTGGGTAGCTTGCAATCTTGATCCAACGGCTGGGAATGTTATTTGGCTTTGTTTAGGACTCCTAATCACTTCTTAATTAAGTGTTTAAGCCTATAAAAAGACTTGTACAGTGAACAGTGGGGTGAGTGGCCTTGTGTGGTTCGGCTGGTGGTCCTGTGCAGCGCGCATGGGCTTCAACAGTGAAGAGCTCGAGCCCGTGAAGAGAGAGAGAGATCGTGACGCTGTAGAGAGAAGGAGCAGGAGGCTTCTGAACAGCAGATTGCGGTCGCTTCAAAGGTTCAGGGGGGGTCTTCCAAAAGAGAGAGCTTTTATGAGGGAGAACTTCCTGTGAGGGAGAAATTGGGTGTACGAGGGTTGAGGGTGAGATCTCTCTTTGTAATATTTTTTTTCTCATAGTGAAGTTTGCATGTCCTGTAGAGACGAGTCCTTTTTTGGTTGATCCACGTATTTTGATTCTTTCTGTTTTATTTTTTCTTTCTTTCTGCTGCATCGCGCAGTATTGAAAAGATTTTGAGAGGTGGTGTCCTGATCAGACATCCACCCAACAGAGCTTGACAAAAATTTTTGATGAAAAAGGACATACTACATTGTTGTTCCAATTTTTATAATTCTTAAACCCATATTATAGACCAACCTAACCAAGAGGTTTGTTCGTTGCTGCAACTATTATAACAATAGTTTTAATGATAATTGGTATGTCAATCTTGAACCAGATTATTTTAAGATATACTTAAATATAAAATATAAAAATTAAATATAATAAAAATATGTCTAACTGTTGATAGATTTTAATTTTGAATATTACACAATCATATATATAAACCTATATTTGTCATTACCTTTTAGTTGTAGCATGAACGAAAAATAATTATAAAGCATCTAATTTTCTTAAAAAATATAAGAACCTTATATATTAAACGAAGAATATAAAGAATTTGTTGATGTTGTATTATTCTACATAGTAAAGTTTCAAAGTATCTTGAAGTGTACTTCCTTTTCTTTCATTTTCTAACAAAAAGAAACAAGATTATTTTTTTTTAATGGAAAGAACTATATATATGGTGGTTTAGTTCTTTTTGAGTTAAATCTATGATTAGGATCTAACTTATTTTAAAACAAAATTTTCTACCCACTTCTTTCAATGACTTTTTCATCCAAGATATGTTTGGACTCAAGGAAAACATGACGCATCTGGCCCTGTCCTAGCGTAGGACCCAAGCCTTGGGTGAGCCCCCTCTCGAGTAGGAGCCAACCTAGTTGGGCGTAAGAAATTGTCATAGTTTCCCAATGACTAATAAAGGGGGTAACACAGGTTTATTACCATGAGTCAATCCTCCCAGCTAACAGCTTGAGCTTTTCGCCAGTGAGTCCGTGGCACAGAGCGATCCTATCCCTTAAATCTTCCCACCTCGCTCGGGACAAAACCCAGATGTACTTAGCCTAAGCTAGCAGACCAGAATTGATAAAAAAAAAATGAATTTCTCCCAAGGAATTAGAATTAGGAAAAAATTGTTTAAAAAAATATCCAGCTATCTTACTTATTAATATAGACAACAAAAAATGATGAAATCAAAATAAATAAGAAATAATTGTAAAACAGAAAGAAAAAAATATTTTGAAATGAGGGCTAAGGCCACTTGTAATCCAACTTCCAGATTCTTGTCTAAAAGCTATGTTTGGTGGTGACCTGACTAATTAGATTAATCACACAATTAGATGCATAGGGCTGAACAAAGTTCTACTTCACTAAGTCCACCTTAACTTTGTAAAGGCAACTTCAGCTGTATTTTTTTTTCTAACTGCATGTCCCTTAAAAGGTCTGATTTTTGACCTCATATGGGGGCGCGGCTCTTAACCTTGCACGCTATTGGGCAGCATGCTACTGGCCAGGCAATTATCAGCTCCAAATGTGTGGTATAATATTTCTCCAAGCCAATTCTAGTACATGTCTCCGATGTTCATCATATATGATATGCTTATTCGGTGGAGCCGTGGACAGATGGAAGAAAATTTGAGATGAGTATTCTTAGATTCAACGTGGAAATCACGATCAGTTCCCAACTGCACTTTTGCGCAAGACTGCCATGTATCAGAATGCTATGAAGTCCACTCCGATTAAGATGCTTACAAGTTGGGAACTTGAGACCAGGTGTTTTGAAATCAAAGTAATTTTGACGGATTAAATCATGTAATTAATTAAGATTACACTGAAGTTCCTTGAAACTTGGTTGCTGTCTTCATCTCCATCTTATGTCTATATTCCAACTGAATTGCAAAGACGACTTGCTCCATTACGATGCATGAAATTATGCTTGCGAAGAACCCATATTAATGCTTAATACCATCGGCAGCAACCTTAGGAGTTAAAAGTTGAGTTTCCATGGGCAAAATATTGTTTTTGGTTCCTTAACCATCTGACAGTTGACTGGTCAATGAGTTTGCCCATCTTTTACATGAAAAGAAGTAGTAGAAGTCGGAGAAACCATCCAATAAACATTTACTTTTCTAATAGGAGAAGATAGTGTGCCTCTGAAGTCCTTTTTATTTTGATGAAAAGCCTGAAGTTGTTCGAACTGACACGAGAGGTGTGGACAAAGAAGAGATAACAGACATTCACATCCCTATTCTGTAAGCTCGCATGGCATTCCATCCTGCAAAAATATCGAGAATCATTGAACTGGTGAAGGGGCAGGGAGCACGGGAACTGCAACCGCTCCTAGCGTAATTTGGCTTGCATTCAGCATCGGAGCTCTTAGCGAAGGCTCTTCCTTTCTTTGATCGCAAGGGAGGCAAAATAAGCCACCCGGCATTTTATTAGAGATCAGAAATGATTTACAACAGAGGTGAACAATAGATGAGAGTTACAGTGGCGCAAGAATACATATATAGCAGGAAGTGTAAAAAGACAACAGCTACCGTAGTATAGGCTAGCTCTTCCTGGATGCACCAAATTGCCACCATCACAAGCCTGTCCCCTCGATCATATCAGCCACTGCCTCATCATATCTTTCGCACCAAAAGTTCCATCCTCCCATGTTTACAACGTTTATGAGCCTAATGTTTTAGCACTATTCGCTTCTGATATCCCACGTCTAGTTATTGTCGCTTCCGGCAACGTATAATCTCCAGCGACACGGCACACGTACATCCCACCTTTGCCGTAATTGGTGCATTCTTGATCCGCTCAGGAGCTGCAAACCCTCTGGTCCCCTGAAATCGGAGATCCTGGCCACAAGATTCTCGTGGAGAAGCATATTTTCTGGCTTTATATCACGGGGGATGATCTTGGCCAGCTGCACTGAGAAGTTCTTTACTTTCTCCGTTGTTCATAAAAAGAAGAAGAAGAAAAAGATTCTGGAGTCATATCATTCTCCTTGCAACCCCTAACGCTATCTGGACATGTTTGCTCCAGCTCGACCCTCCCTCCTGTGCGTTCCAACTTCCAAACGGAAAGCTTTTTAGCGACACATTACTTATGTATTCATAAGCCAGTAGTCTGCTTGTAATCTCATTTCGCTTCAATTCACTTATAAAATCGGAGTTTCTCTATTTCCTCCAAAAAAAAAAAAAAAAAAATGATGCAAGAGTTGCCAGGAGGTAGAGCACGCCCCTACGGTCTATTAGGATCCTATTTCACAAGTTCCGTGTCTGACTCAAACAGAGAATCATGTCGAGGTTTGAAATTGAGTTTAATTTTAGGATATATATTTTTTTTCATAATTTTTATCAATATATAAAAAATATCGATATTAAAATTTTAAAAATATTTATATATATCGTTAAAATAAAAATTTTTATCGATATTTATAATATTTTTTTTGATCTATAGTGATGTTAAAAAATATCGTTGATGACCATTCTTGTTGTGATGTCTTATTTCACAAATTCTTTATCTGATCCAAGCAGAGAACTATGTCTAGGTTTGAGATTGAGTTTAACTAGATTGTGGTTGCTGTTACCAAAAAAAAAAAAAAACTAGATTCTTTATCTTTTATAGAACCGCTCTGATTTTCTAGGTGTAAGAAGAGAACCAGCTTGAGCACCAGACCTAAATCTTAGTTCACATTTCAAAAGATTCGGTTTAATGCTTTCCATTACGATATGACCCAGTAAAAGATTCACAAATATTTATTAATCTAATCACCGATCGTGCACATCGTGGCGCCGGTCATGAAATTCATGGATGGCCATGCGAAACCACAGCGTTAGGATCATCCGAACTTGAGAGGAGCTGTACTGATCTTGGCAATCTCACTTTTCTTCCATTTTTGAGAGGTGGATATTTATATATTATATTTTCGAGCAATTCGGTAATAATGTGCCACCTGTTATCCAGAAATGCATTTACTTCGAAGGACCGGACTCGAAAGTCCAGGCAAACAACCCCCCATATTCAAATTCAAGTCCTGGTAAACAACCTTTTCAACCCTCACAAAGCCGTGCACATCTCTTTCTTCTCGATGGTCAAAAGCTCACCGATTCAATGAAGGCGTTCATCATGCGGTCCACCCCATTATTGACTAACAAAATAAGTCCAACCCACGGGACCGCTGTAAGTTGTGTTGCCGTAAGTACAAAGTACTGCTGGAAAGTTTGTGCATTTTTCGTCATCGATATAATTCCACATAAAATTAAAAGTATTGATATAAAAATCCATCTACATCGGAGAAGCTAGAGTCAAAAAAATTACGATCGCCACCAGGACCTGCAAAAAAAATCTAAACCGGAGTTGGGGTACTCCGACAAGACCTTCCGATGCTCAAGTCAATTCTCTACCTCAACAAGAAATTGAGTGCTCGAACGGAAATTTTAGCAGAGTTTTGAGATAGAAATTAGAGCTTAGAGAATAACGTATCTGGGATCCCCTTTTATAGGCGGGGGGTGCGATAGGCTGATAGCGACGTTTGTAACCGTCTGGCAGTGGGCCGTTCGGGGCCAGAAGGAGCTTGTTATGAAGAGTAGTGGAGTGTAATCGTGGCCATCACCGTGACCTGCCACGTGGAGTCTGTTGCGGGGAGTGGAGCGGCGTCCGTTGTAGTGACTTGCCAGAGAGTGGAGGAGCCGCACGATATCCATCGCAGGAAATGGAGCAGAGTCGTGGCCATTATTGTGGTCTGCCAGGGAGTGATGGAGCCGCGCGGAATCCGTCGCAGGAAGTGGAGCAGAGTCGTGGCCATTATTGTGGTCTGCCAGGGGGTCCGGACCTATCGGTTGAAGTTCGGTTGGAGTTCGATCTCCGTAGAAGCCCGGATGGGGATCATTTGTCGAGGAATCTCGGCCAAGGTCTGTCTGCAATAGAAATCCGAAAGGAATTCATCCACAATGAATCCGGCACGGACCGCTCGTGATAGAAATTTGAAGTAGATCGATTGTAGCAAAAGTGAAGCGAAAATTTAGTGCAGGGGCAAAATGGTAATTTTAAATTTTTTTCAAAATTACTATTTTACAGTAGAATTATTAATTAATCTCATTAATTAATACTAATTAACCCTATACTAGGATCTAAATATGATACAACAGCATGCATTTAAATTTGAAATTCAAATTTGAATTAGTAAACCTTTTACAGTACTGTGTTCAGAACCCATCACCTTTTGCGGGTAGTCGATCACCGCAATCTGATCACCGTCGGGGGGCTCTGATCGTCATGTCGCAGCCACACAAATGTCTGGCCTCTGCGGATCGTCCACACGAAGCTCCCGTCTGATCAGCTCCTCACGAATGCTAGTTCGTGATTTCACCCTTTTGATGGCAGATGTTGATCGAACTCCTTCGATCGATGTGTGCCGACTTCTCGAATGCTCCAGATCGTCTGCACAGTTGCTTGAGAGGCTGATGGATCTCTTCTTGAAATTTGGTAGACTCACGACACTCGTGGCACACCAATCTCACTTCCCGAACCCTAGGTAGAAACCCTAGGGTACACACCAAAAATCCTGCGCCCAATTTTCTCTCTTTTCTTTCTTTTTTTCTCGGAAGGTTTTGGACCTTCACCTTGCGCAGAAGCCTTCCTCACGCCCCAAAGTTTCTCTCCTAAAATTTCTTACGCACGTCCCACCTTTCTCCTCTTTTTAAAACAACATCGAACGTGTCTTATCCGCGTGAGAGGATAAAGACAAGAGGTTACACATTTGAATTCAAATCAAATTTGAATTCAAACGAAAACCAACTTATCCCTATCCTTTTGGGAGTGAGAAGAGAAGGGGCGTGGCTCTTTGTGCGTGAAAAATATTTCACAAAAAATCTTTTCTCATGTAAGTAATGTGGCGCACAAAATGGATAAGGATGAAAGGGCAAGTGATAAGTTATCCATTCAAATTCAAACATGCTTTGAATTTGAATGGCTAACTAATTATTTTATCCATCCATATGGTGCACAAATGAGGGCGTGGGGAAGGGTTTTGCGTGAGAAAAATTTCACGAGAAGTTTCTTCTCGTGAATTCAAATGGGTGCAAGGAAGTTGGGTGTCGCAGGAAATTTAAAACAAGGTGGTTTGATTCAAATTGAGCCAACCTAGTTTAAAATAGGTTAAGCACAATTAGACCAGATTAAACCCAACATAATTAGGCTTAATTAGGCTCAATAAAATTCTAATCAAATCAGAAATTAACTAAACCTAATCCCTGATCAAATCAGGGACTAAACCACCTTAGCGATTAGGTCAACATTTAACCTAATCGGGTCAATCCAAACTGAATCCAATTCAATTGGACTTGATCTAAAAATAATTACTCAATCAAATTGAGTTAATTAGTGATTAAATCATTAATTAAACCTCTCATAAATATTGAGTCCAAATTCGATGGGCAATCAGGCATCAGAGACCATCGATATGAAACCCTGATCAAAGAGTTCAAATTTCAAATTTAAAATTTGAAATTCAAAATTTTAACCCCGGTACCCAAAATGTGTGGAACTCATGATTAGAGAATCCTAATTCTCAATCATAGAGTCTCAGATAGATAAGACTCATAATCAGCCATCAGATCAGAAAGGAACCTCTAATGTGTGTGACCCCGCAGGTTCGAACCTAAGCCGGTAGCACAGGAACCAATTTCTGTACTAATCGAAGTGACCATCTAGCAATGGTACCCGACGACCGGAGAGGTCGAATAATCGCAATCGCAATATTCAGAACCTACGTGAATATGGTTACCGTATAATTCATCCCTTTTGACCCCTGTGTTTAGGACGACTCAGGTTTAAACTGTCAACCCTGATGATATCATCCGAATCGTGCTCAACTCAATTAGTCCTGTGACTCCTCACTAGGACTACCCTGGCCAAGGTTTTGCTAAATTGAAACACGACTGTATACAGCTCCTAAACTGGAGTGGTCAATCCCATCTTGACACACGCACCGACAAGTCAAGTACTTGACTACACCCAGCAACCTTCCGTCACTGAATTAGAAATTCAGGTAGTCCAGTGCCTAAGTGCAGTGAGTTGCTTGCAAGTCACCGTGGCGGTCTCAGGTCGGAGGGACATTTATACCCATATCCCATCGGAGCAAATCTTGACAGCAGAAATAGCTCCAGAGTTGGTCATGTTCAGTGCAGATGTACCATTACATCTCACCTGTATGCCATACCAGTGTCTCCACACTCTTTGGTTATGAGGACAACCAACCCATATGGCACACAACGACCTATGCTCGATAAACGTTGTCGTCCTTGGTAATAACGTATCATTTGGTCGCGAACATGTTTAAGGACTAAGCGACAAATCCTCCTTTGTCGAGTCTAAATAGTCCTAAGGACTTCACCACAACACAGGAGTTCATTAGAAGATGAAACATTTGTGATGAAAAAATATCAAAATAACTTTTATTTATTTATAATTCATGTACTAATACAAAAGGAGCACAACCGTCAACAGGCTGACGATTGACTTTGGGACACTATTCCCAACAATCTCCTACTTGGCCTAAAGCCTATCGGTGCAGTATCTAATACCCATCTTCGACTTATAGTCGTTGAACTCCTTCACTGCAATGGCTTTAGTGAATGGGTCGGCCAGGTTCTCCTTCCCGTCGATCTTCTGAAGGTCGACGTCACCTCGATCCACGATCTCCCGGATGAGATGGTAGCGGCGCAGAATATGCTTTGTCCGCTGGTGTGCCTTTGGTTCCTTCGCCTGAGCAATGGCTCCAGAGCTGTCGCAGTAGAGCAGAACTGGACCAACAAGGGAGGGTGCTACTCCGAGCTCGGTGATGAATTTTCTCAACCACACCGCTTCTTTGGCAGCATCTGATGCAGCAATATACTCCGCCTCGCATACTGAATCAGCCACAGTGTGCTGCTTGAAACTCTTCCAGCAGACAGCCCCACCATAAAGGATAAAAATAAATCCTGACACACTCTTGCTATCATCGCGATCAGACTGGAAACTAGAGTCTGTAAACCCTATAAGTCTCAAGTCCGATTCACCATATATAAGCCACTGGTCCTTAGTATTTCTTAAATACTTCAGGATGGTTTTAACAACCTTCCAGTGATTCTCTCCTAGATCAGATTGGTATCTACTCACTACCCCTAGTGAGTATGCCACATCTGGTCGTGTACATGTCATGGCGTACATGATAGATCCCACTGTCGAAGCATATGGAATCCTACCCATAGCTCTCTCTCTTGAGGTGTTGTCGGACAATCCCTCTTTGAGAGAGAAATTCCATGGCCTATCGGTAGATAGCCTTTCTTGAAATTTTTCATGCTGAACCTTTTCAGCATAGTATCAATGTACGTGGACTGAGATAAGCCAAGCAACTTTTTGGATCTATCCCTATAGATCCTCATCCCTAGGATGTAGGAAGCTTCTCCCAGATCCTTCATGAAAAACTGTGACGATAGCCAAATCTTTATTCCCTGTAATGCAGGGACATCATTTCCGATTAAGAGAATGTCATCCACATACAATACAAGAAATACTACTACTGGACCATTAGCCCACTTATAAATGCAGGGCTCTTCTCCATTCTTAACGAAGCCATACGTTTTGATCGTCCTATCAAAACGTATGTTCCAACTCCGAGATGCCTGCTTAAGTCCATAAATAGACCTCTGTAGCTTGCACACCTTAGACTCATCTGTGGATGTGAGCCCTTCAGGTTGTATCATATACACCTCTTCGTCCAGCTCTCCGTTTAGGAAAGCTGTCTTCACATCCATCTGCCAGATTTCATAGTCCAGATGGGCAGCTATCGCAAGCATGATCCGAATGGATTTGAGCATTGCCACAGGAGAAAACATCTCGTCATAGTCTATACCATAACGTTGACGATATCCCTTGACAACCAGATGGGCTTTATAGGTCTCCACCTTTCCGTCTGCGCCCCTCTTCCTTTTGAAGACCCACTTACACCCTATGGGTTTTACTCCTTCGGGTAGGTCAACCAATGTCCACACATCATTGACCTTCATGGACTCCATTTCGGATTTCATGGCCTCTAGCCATTTCTAAGAGTCATATCTCTGCATTGCATCCATGTAGGTGATCGGATCCTCATCATTTTCATCAAGTTCGACAGGATCACCATCCCGGACCAAGAAATCATAGTATCTGTCCGGTTGATGTGGTACTCTACTAGACCGCCTTAAGGGTGCATAATCAATGGGCTCCGGATCTGATCTAATCAAATCCGGTTCAGGTTCAGTAACATGTGTCGATTTTTTCACCTGTCGAACTTCGTCAAGTTCGACTTTAGAGGCAACAGTTCCTTCACTAAGGAACTCCTTTTCTAAAAAGATTGCCTTAAGGCTGACAAACACCTTTTGCTCATCAGCAAGGTAGAAATAATACCCTTTGGTCTCTTTTGGGTACCCTATAAAATTACACTTGTCAGACCTAGGTCCAAGCTTGTCTGTAATTAAACGTTTAACATAAGCCGGACACCCCCAAACCCTAAGGTGCGAGAGTACTGGCTTACGTCCTATCCATATCTCATATGACGTTTTGGCTACAGACTTACTCGGAACTCTATTTAGAAGGTAACAAGCCGATTCGAGTACATATCTTCAGAGGGAGATCGGCAGACCAGCAAACCCCATCATAGATCGAACCATGTCTAATAGGGTCCGATTCCTCCTTTCAGACACACCATTATGCTGTGGTGTTCCAGGAGGAGTCCACTGAGAGAGAATCCCATTCTCCCCTAGATACGTCAGAAACTCATTGGAAAGGTATTCACCTCCTCGATCAGATCGAAGAGTTTTAATACACTTCCCAGTTTGTTTTTCTACCTCATTTCGGAATAGTTTGAACATTTCAAATGATTCCGACTTATGCTTCATTAAATAGACATACCCATACCTAGATAGGTCGTCTGTGAAGGTTATGAAGTAGAAAAATCCATCTTTTGCACTTGAGCTCATGGGTCCACATACATCAGAATGTACCAGACCTAAGAGTTCACTGGCTCGCTCACCTTTTTCAGTAAAAGGTGACTTGGTCATCTTCCAAAGAAGACATGACTCACAGGTTGGAAGTGATTCACAATCACTAACTTCAAGAATTCTTTCTTGAGCCAACCTGTTTATTCTGTTCTTATTGATATGACCTAGCCTACAGTGCCAAAGGTAGACTTCTGACACATTATCTATTCTAGAGCGTTTACCGAATTTTTGAACCACATTAACAGGCTGTGATAGTAAGTAAATTTCATTATTTAATTATCCAATAAATATTGTAACACCATTCAAAATGATATTGCAAATATTTCCTTTTATTAAAAAATCATAACCGTACATGGCCAAAAGGCCTACAGAAATAATATTTAATAAAAAACTTGGACAATAGTGACATTCACTCAGAATTACATTACGAGAATTGATTACAAGACTCATGATTCCTAAAGCTAGAATTGAAACTTTGCTTCTATCTCCAACATTCAGGAACCTCTCGCCTTCGTCAAATCTCCTACTGACCTGCAGACCCTGCATCAAAAAGTTGCAAGGAGTTATCATATAATTACCTTGCTTCTTCTTTGGCCTGTTCGGATCCAGGGAGGCAATGTATTGAGGACAGTTCCTCTTCCAATGCCCGTGCTGAAGAAAAAATTTAGTGCAGGGGCAAAATGATAATTTTAAAACTTTTTTAAAATTACTATTTTACTGTAGAATTATTAATTAATCTCATTAATTAATACTAATTAACCCTACACTAGAATCTAAATATGATACAACAGCATGCATTTAAATTTGAAATTCAAATTTGAATCAGTAAACGTTTTACAGTACTGTGTTCAGAACACATCACCTTTTGCGGGTAGTCGATCACCACAATCTGATCACCGTCGGGGAGCTCTGATCGTCACGTCACAGCCACATAAATATCTGGCCTCTGCGGATCATCCACATGAAGCTCCCGTCTGATCAGCTCCTCACGAATGCCAGTTCGTGATTTCACCCTTTTGATGGCAGATGTTGATCGAACTCCTTCGATCAATGTGTGCTGACTTTTTGGATGCTTTGGATCATCTGCACAGTTGCTTGAGAGGCTGATGGATCTCTCCCTGAAATTTGGTGGACTCACGACACTCGTGGCACACCAATCTCACTTCCCGAACCCTAAGTAGAAATCCTAGGGTACACACCCAAAACCCTGTGCCCAATTTTCTCTCTTTTCTTTCTTTTTCTCTCAGAAGGTTTTGGACCTTCACCTTGCGCAGAAGCCTTCCTCACGCCCCAAAGTTTCTCTCCTAAAATTTCTACGCACGTCCCACCTTTCTCTTCTTTTTAAAACAACGTCGAACGTGTCTTATCCGCATGAGAGGATAAAGACAAGAGGTTACACATTTGAATTCAAATCAAATTTGAATTCAAACGAAAACCAACTTATCCCTATCCTTTTGGGCGTGAGAAGAGAAGGGGTGTGGCTCTTTGTGCGTGAAAAATGTTTCACGAGAAACCTTTTCTCGTGTAAGTAATGTGGCACACAAAATGGATAAGGATGAAAGGGCAAGTGATAAGTTATCCATTCAAATTCAAACATGCTTTGAATTTGAATGGCTAACTAATTATTTTATCCATCCATATGGCGCACAAATGAGGGCGTGGGGAAGGGTTTTGCGTGAGAAAAATTTCATGAGAAGTTTCTTCTCGTGAATTCAAATGGGTGCAAGGAAGTTGGGTGTCGTAGGGAATTTAAAACAAGGTGGTTTGATTCAAATTGAGCCAACCTAGTTTAAAATAGGTCAAGCACAATTAGACCAGATTAAACCCAATATAATTAGACTTAATTAGGCTCAATAAAATCTTAATCAAATCAGGAATTAACTAAACCTAACCCCTGATCAAATCAGGGACTAAACCACCTTAGCGATTAGGTCAACATTTAACCTAATCGGGTCAATCCAAACTGAATCCAATTCAATTGGACTTGATCCAAAAATAATTACTCAATCAAATTGAGTTAATTAGCGATTAAATCACTAATTAAACCTCTCATAAATATTAAGTCCAAATTCGATGGGCAATCAGGCATCAGAGACCATCGATATGAAACCCTGATCAAAGAGTTCAAATTTCAAATTCAAAATTTAAAATTCAAAATTTTGACCCCGGTACCCAAAATGTGTGGAACTCATGATTAGAGAATCCTAATTCTCAATCATAGAGTCTCAAATAGATAAGACTCATAATCAGCCATCAGATCAGAAAGGAACCTCTAATGTGTGTGACCCCGCAGGTTTGAACCTAAACCGGTAGCACAGGAACCAATTTCTGTACTAATCGAAGTGACCATCTAGCAATGGTACTCGACGATCGGATAGGTCGAATAATCGCAATCGCAACATTCAGAACCTACGTGAATATGGTTACCGTATAATTCATCCCTTTTGACCCCTGTGTTTAGGACGACTCAGGGTAAAACTGTCAACCCTGATGATATCATCCGAATCGTGCTCAACTCAATTAGTCCTGTGACTTCTCACTAGGACTACCCTGGCCAAGGTTTTGCTAAATTAAAACACGACTGTACACAGCTCCTAAACTGGAGTGGTCAATCCCATCTTGACACATGCACCGACAAGTCAAGTACTTGACTACACCCAGCAACCTTCCGTCACTGAATTAGAAATTCAGGTAGTCCAGTGCCTAAGTACAGTGAGTTGCTTGCAAGTCACCGTGGCGGTCTCAGGTCGGAGGGATATTTATACCCATATCCCATCGGAGCAAATCTTGACAGCAGAAATAGCTCCGGAGTTGGTCACGTTCAGTGCAGATGTACCATTACATCTCACCTGTATGCCATACCAGTGTCTCCACACTCTTTGGTTATGAGGACAACCAATCCATATGACACACAACGACCTATGCTCGATAAACGTTGTCGTCCTTGGTAACAACGTATCATTTGGTCGCGAATATGTTTAAGGACTAAGCGACAAATCTTCCTTTGTCGAGTCTAAATAGTCCTAAAGACTTCACCACAACACAGGAGTTCATTAGAAGATGAAACATTTGTGATGAAAAAATATCAAAATAATTTTTATTTATTTATAATTCATGTACTAATACAAAAAGGAGCACAACCGTCAACAGGCTGACGATTGGCTTTGGGACACTATTTCCAACACGTGCTTCTTGCAAAAGAAGCACTCCGCCTGGCTCTGGTCGTGCTTGCGCTTCTTGGTCTGACCCCGTGCTACTGTCCCAGCATGAGATTGCACCTTCTTATTTTTCTTCTTCTTGTTCTTCTTCCCCTTCCCAAAGGATTGATGATGAGAAGAAGACCCTCCCACTACATTCACCGACTTCTTATGGAGTTGGTGATCCTTCTCAAAGTTCTGCAGCAACCCCAACAATCCGTGGTAGTTTACTGCAGGCTTTGTCATTCGAAAATGAGTAAGGAATGGAAGGAAAGACTTGGGCAAGGAATTAAGGATCGCATCCTTACCGAGCTGCTCGTGCAGAGGAAAGCCCAATTTGCTTAGGCGCTCAATCATCTCGATCATGTACAGTACATGATCAGTGACTGAGACTCCATCCCTCATCCGAGCATTGAAAATGGCACAACTAGTTTTGTGCCTTTCAACGTCGTCAGACGTGCCAAAGGAGTCGTTCAACATTTGAAGCATCTCCTGTGGCTGGGCGTTCTCAAACCTTCGGTTGAACTCGTCATTCATTGCTGCCAGCATAATACATCGAACGGTGGTGCGGTCATTGAGCCACTTCAAGTAAGTGTCTCGGATCGCCTTACTAGCGTTCGGAGCTGGCTCCTCAGGTGCTGGATCCGTTACTACATAAAGGATCCGCTCATGCTCAAGGATGATTTTCAATTTTCGATACCAGCTATCAAAATTGGGTCTCATGAGCTTGTCATTATCTAATAATGACCGAAGTGACAGGGTAGTGGCCATAGCTGCTTAAAGGAAAACGAGACCTCTATTAGTACATAAATTAATACTAAAGACTTGAATTTTAGTCTAAAGTTTTTCTCAATATTTTTACGAACTGATAGCCTCATCCTCCAATTCGAGGAATTACTTTAATTCCTTAATGGGTACTAGAATCCACACAGACTACACACGAGCCCAACTTTGGTTGGTCAACCCATGTGCATCTATGGGTAGGTTCTTAACCAGTTGTTTCTCTAAACAACTTCTAGTAATTGATTTTGTCCCAGAACCTAATCAGTAGGCTTTGGCCTCCACTGAAAAGATCTGGTTAGGTCCAACCATTAACATGACTTAATTTAGTGAATCGGACCAATAAATGATCAGGCCCAACTTTGGCCGGCCAACCTAACCACCATCAGAAAGACTCAATCAAATTATCATATTATGAATAATAATTCCATTAGCCAATGAGCACCAGGCCTTTGGGCCTCCAATGATCATTGAACTAATGGACTCATTATCACTCACTTAATGGGAGGCTATGACTTAGTTATCATTATAACTTAATCATTTTAGGGACCTAATAATTTTGAGAATTTTATTAAAGAATAGTAGAGAAGAAATCATCCAGCCAATTTCAATCCTCCCACTGACTTCATCAAGTCAGATTAAAAAAGAATTTAATTAAAGCTGGCATTAGGAGCACCTAAATCAGTCACACTGATTTACCTAATGACATGGGTCAGCTCTAATCACCAAGTGATCTAATCAAAATCTAACTTACCAGATTGGCCAGGTAAGTGAGATCAGTGGTGGAGATTTGCCATTAACTCGTCAATGATCGAATCAATGCGAGTAGCTCCCGCTTAAGAACCACTGGTCAAAACTGCCGAACTTACCTTAGACACCAACCGGTTCATTAGTTTTAATTTTGATCAACTTAGTAAATAGGGCTCCACCGCGTAGCCATGAATTAAGTCCATCTTGGTCTAGTTAAAGACATGGACCCATTCAACTACAACTATTGAAGTTAAGTCTAGAGTATCCTTGACCTAATCTAATTCAACTTTTGATTAGATTTGATCAATTACTCCATTTAGTCCATTTTTTAAACTAACCTTAGGTCTAACCCAATTATAGACCTAATTCATCTAACCCATTGACCCACAAGTTTATGCAATTGTCTTAGGTCTTAATTCACAATTCTAGACCTACTAGACAACACTTAATTCTTTTAATTAAGTACTTGGGCTGATGGGTCAGGGTTTGGCATTTCGAAAATAATTTTCAAATTTGAAAGATTTTATTTTCTGTTCACCAAATATGTTAACTCATTTCACAAACGGGTCAGCACATTTCATTAACAGCAATTCTATTGCTCATTTCATAACCAAAAATAACTCAAAATATATCATAAATTTTCTTTTAGATCTAATCTAACACATTGATGATAAATTTCATAATTAAGTCCTTTCGCTGCTTCATCGGCATGGGATATAATTGCATCGGCACCCCTACCGCCATAGGAGACCCCATCGAATGGGAAGAGAGGGCCTTCAAACCCTACTTTTCTCCTATGACCGAACGGCCATGGCAACCAACCCAATTAGATTACTTGCTACTTGGATCAAGTATATCTAAATATACCAATTTCAAAATTTAAATTTTGAATTTCAAATTTTAAATTTTAAAATTTAAATTTTAAATTTTAAATTTGAGATTTCAACCAAATTTCAAATTTCAAATTTTCAATCTTTGAATTTTAAATTTTGAATTTCAAATTTCAAATTTCAAATTTCAAATTTCAAATTTGAGATTTCAACCAAATTTCAAATTTCAAATTTTAAATTTTGAATTTTAAATTTCAAATTTTGAATTTTAAATTTTAAATTTCAAATTTGAGATTTCAACCAAATTTCAAATTTCAAATTTTGAATTTCAAATTTGAAACTTCTAACAAATTTCAAATTTCAAATTTTAAATTTCAAATCTTTTTAAATTTTAAATTTTGAATTTTGAATTTTAAATTTAAACTTATAGATTACACCTTAATCTATGCATGCATATTTATATCATATTCTAGAACCATGCTCTGATACCATTTGAAGCGAAAATTTAGTGCAGGGGCAAAATGGTAATTTTAAAACTTTTTCAAAATTACTATTTTACAGCGGAATTATTAATTAATTTCATTAATTAATACTAATTAATCCTACACTAGGATCTAAATATGATACAACAGCATGCATTTAAATTTGAAATTCAAATTTGAATCAGTAAACCTTTTACAGTACTGTGTTCAGAACACATCACCTTTTGCGGGTAGTCGATCACCGTAATCTGATCACTGTCAGAGGGCTCTGATCGTCATATCACAGCCACACAAATGTCTGGCCTCTGCGGATCATCCACACGAAGCTTCCGTCTGATCAGCTCCTCACGAATGCTAGTTCATGATTTCACCCTTTTGATGGCAGATGTTGATCGAACTCCTTCGATCGATGTGTGCCGACTTCTTGGATGCTTCGGATCATCTGCATAGTTGCTTGAGAGGCTGATGGATCTCTTTCTGAAATTTGGTAGACTCACGACACTCGTGGCACACCAATCTCACTTCCCGAACCCTAGGTAGAAACCCTAGGGTACACACCAAAAACCCTGCGCCCAATTTTCTCTCTTTTCTTCCTTTTTTTCTCGGAAGGTTTTGGACCTTCACCTTGCGTAGAAGCCTTCCTCACGCCCCAAAGTTTCTCTCCTAAAATTTCTTACGCACGTCCCACCCTTCTCCTCTTTTTAAAACAACGTCGAACGTGTCTTATCCGCGTGAGAGGATAAAGACAAGAGGTTACACATTTGAATTCAAATCAAATTTGAATTCAAATGAAAACCAACTTATCCCTATCCTTTTGGGCATGAGAAGAGAAGGGGCGTGGCTCTTTGTGTGTGGAAAATATTTCACGAGAAACCTTTTCTCGTGTAAGTAATGTGGCGCACAAAATGGATAAGGATGAAAGGGCAAGTGATAAGTTATCCATTCAAATTCAAACATGCTTTGAATTTGAATGGCTAACTAATTATTTTATCCATCCATATGGTGCACAAATGAGGGCGTGGGGAAGGGTTTTGCATGAGAAAAATTTCACGAGAAGTTTCTTCTCGTGAATTCAAATGGGTGCAAGGAAGTTGGGTGTCGTAGGGAATTTAAAACAAGGTGGTTTGATTCAAATTGAGCCAACCTAGTTTAAAATAGGTTAAGCACAATTAGACCAGATTAAACCCAACATAATTAGACTTAATTAGGCTCAATAAAATCCTAATCAAATTAGAAATTAACTAAACCTAACCCCTGATCAAATCAGGGACTAAACCATCTTAGCGATTAGGTCAACATTTAACCTAATCGGGTCAATCCAAACTGAATCCAATTCAATTGGACTTGATCCAAAAATAATTACTCAATCAAATTGAGTTAATTAGTGATTAAATCACTAATTAAACCTCTCATAAATTTTGAGTCCAAATCCGATGGGCAATCAGGCATCAGAGACCATCGATATGAAACCCTGATCAAAGAGTTCAAATTTCAAATTCAAAATTTGAAATTCAAAATTTTGACCCCGGTACCCAAAATGTGTGGAACTCATGATTAGATAATCCTAATTCTCAATCATAGAGTCCTAGATAGATAAGACTCATAATCAGCCATCAAATCAGAAAGGAACCTCTAATGTGTGTGACCCCGCAGGTTCGAACCTAAGCCGGTAGCACAGGAACCAATTCCTGTACTAATCGAAGTGACCATCTAGCAATGGTACCCGACGATCGGATAGGTCGAATAATCGCAATAGCAACATTCAGAACCTACGTGAATATGGTTACCGTATAATTCATCCCTTTTGACCCCTGTGTTTAGGACGACTCAGGGTTAAACTGTCAACCCTGATGATATCATCCGAATCGTGCTCAACTCAATTAGTCCTGTGACTCCTCACTAGGACTACCCTGGCCAAGGTTTTGCTAAATTGAAACACGACTGTACACAGCTCCTAAACTAGAGTGGTCAATCCCATCTTGACACACGCACCGACAAGTCAAGTACTTGACTACACCCAGCAACCTTCCGTCACTGAATTAGAAATTCAGGTAGTCCAGTGCCTAAGTACAGTGAGTTGCTTGCAAGTCACCGTGGCGGTCTCAGATTGGAGGGACATTTATACCCATATCCCATCGGAGCAAATCTTGACAGCAGAAATAGCTCCGGAGTTGGTCACGTTCAGTGCAGATGTACCATTACATCTCATCTGTATGCCATACCAGTGTCTCCACACTCTTTGGTTATGAGGATAACCAACCCATATGGCACACAACGACCTATGCTCGATAAACGTTGTCCTCCTTGGTAACAACGTATCATTTGGTCGCGAACATGTTTAAGGACTAAGCGACAAATCCTCCTTTGTCGAGTCTAAATAGTCCTAAGGACTTCACCACAACACAGGAGTTCATTAGAAGATGAAACATTTGTGATGAAAAAATATCAAAATAACTTTTATTTATTTATAATTCATGTACTAATACAAAAAGAGCACAACCATCAACAGGCTGACGATTGGCTTTGGGACACTATTTCCAACAAGAAGCTCGGAGTGGGTCGCTTGCTGAAGAAGCTCGGAGTCCGACCCTTGTAGGAATTCAGGGTGAGGTCGACCTGCAACAGTAGTTCAGGGTGGAAGTCCGGCTCCCGTAGGAGCTCGGACGATGTCTACCTATTCAGGGAAGGAGTTCGGCTCTCGTAGGAGTCCGGATGAAGTCTTCCGACAGTCAGAGTCGGGGACGAAGTCCGGCTCCCGTAGGAGTTCGGATGAAGTCTTCCTGCAGTTGAAGTCGGAGACGAAGTCCGGCTCCCGTAGGAGTCCGGATGAAGTCTTCCTGCAGTTGAAGTCGAGGACGAAGTCCGGCTCCCGTAGGAGTCCGGATGAAGTCTTCCTGCAGTTGAAGTCGGAGACGAAGTCCGACTCCCGTAGGAGTCCGGATGAAGTCTTCCTACAGTTGAAGTTGGGGATGAAGTCCGACTTCTGTAGGAGTCCGGATGAAGTCTTCCTGCAGTTGGAGTCAGGGACGAAGTCCGGCTTCCGTAGGAGTCCGGACGAAGTCTTCCTGCATTTGAAGTCGGAGACGAAGTCCGGCTCCCGTAGGAGTCCGGATGGAGTCTTCCTGCAGTTGGAGTCGGGGATGAAGTCCGGCTCCCGTAGGAGTCCGGATGAAGTCTTCCTGCAGTTAAAGTCGGAGACGAAGTCCGGCTCCCGTAGGAGTCTGGATGAAGTCTTCCTGCAGTTGAATTCGGAGACGAAGTCCGGCTCCCGTAGGAGTCCGGATGAAGTCTTCCTGCAGTTGAAGTCGGGGACGAAGTCCGGCTTCTGTAGGAGTCCGGATGAAGTCTTCCTGCAGTTGGAGTCGGGGACGAAGTCCGGCTTCCGTAGGAGTCCGGACGAAGTCTTCCTGCAGTTGGAGTCGGGGACGAAGTCCAGCTCCCGTAGGGGTCCGGATGAAGTCTTCCTGCAATTGAAGTCGGGGACGAAGTCCGGCTCCCGTAGGAGTTCGGATGAAGTCTTCCTGTACGTGATCGACCACCGCCGAAACTTGGGTGGAGTCCGCCCATCGTGGAGAATCCGGTCTACACTGGTGGGGGGTTTATCCGTCGGCAGAGCTTGGAAACGTTGCGGAGGCTCGGCCGCCGGAGAGGTTCGGAAGGATGTCGTCGAAGGTCGGACGTCGGTAGAATCCCTGGAGGATCACTCCTGTCACGAACTTCGGTTGGGGGGTATTTTATACCCAACACCAGTCCCCCTACTTTTGAGTTTGAGTTTCAAATGAAGGAAGTACAGAAAGATTTTCACAGCTGAAGTTGTCCCCTTGAATCCTGTGCACGATCGCCCTCAGATATTCTGGCATTTAATGCGTGCGTGCCGGAGCCTTTTCAAATCGGGACGATCTGAAGGGATCTTTCGGAATTCCCGCTGGAGCGTTAGCCCAGGTATGGCGCAGTATGGCTCTGTCAGCTGTCAGCCGCTTTTTGCCGCCTGCTGTGGCGAGTGGGATACGTGGCGAGCGTGGGTCGGCCTGGGGAGATCCGCGGTCATTATAGCGCCGGATCCCAGGGTCTATTTAAACCCGCCTTTCCGCCTTCAGGAGTCTCATTCCGCCTAAGAGTTCTATCGGTGTCTGCCTTCTCTCCGAGAGCTCTGACCCTCTTTGGCATCCACCTTGGCCCTAAGCGTTCTTCGAGTCATCCCTGTCCTCGTACCTCTGCATCCTTCGGAGCGACTTAGGTTAGTCCCGAAACTTTCGTTTCTCTTCTTACCATCTAGGTGCCCTTTCTCCTCCATTTTTCTTCCGCCGCATTCCCCTGGTTTGGTCCACCGCGAACCTTTCACCCCTTATTTTGCCTGATTTCTCCGGGATTTTTAGGGTCCTTGTTTGAAATATCTTCTGGCACCTCCACCTCTAGTGATTTCGGGAGTTCATCCGCCTCAGCCCCTTAGAACCCTCATACTGTAGATGAACCCTCATCTAGGGCTGGGCCTCGCCCGATTTTTGTGTCGGGCGCCATTCCTTGTTCTCTGACTCCGGATGAACTTTTACTGATAAGAGTTCGGTATGGAGTTCCTCCGGAGTATGATCTGGAGCTTCCTGATCCCGCCGACCGGGCTAGCGCCCCCCACCTGGCCGTTTCTGCCTGTATCAGGAGGCCTTCCGTGCTGGGCTCCGTCTTCCGCTTCCGCCCTTCATCGTCGCTCTTTTTCATTTTTTAGATATTTTCTTAGCTTCAGTTGCGCCGAATTCCTTTAGGTTTCTAATAGGGTTCCTCTCCCTTTGCCACGTAGTCGAAGTTCAGCCATCTCTTTCTTTGTTTAGATATTTTTACACCTTCAAACGCCACCCCTCGGCAAAGGACTGGTGGTATTTCTTTCCCCAGTTTGGCAAGAAGAGGTTGCTGGAAGGTGCTCCCTCTTCAATCCATAACTGGAAGGGGAAGTACCTCTTCGTCCACTGCCCGACCTTGAGGCTGGGATTGCCCCCTTGGGGCTCCCTGAGGGACTCTGTCCGTCGGGCTCCTAGCCTGGGGGAGGACGACCTTCAGGCCGTCCGGAACCTTCTTAGTTATTCGGCTCCTTCCCTTTCCAACCTTCTGAAGGAGCAGTTTTTGTTCAACATCGGCTTGAGCCCCCTGGATCCTGCGAGTATCTCATCTTTCTTTTCCTCTACTTTTCTCCTGCTCTGCTTTTCTCTCTCTTTTTTTTTTTTCATGTCACTTCTTCCTTTTTCACCCCATCACTGATCTCTTTTTTTTTTCTTTTTGATGCCGATGTCGTCTGGAGGTTCTTGGTCGTTGTCGCATCGGCTTGCTTTTATTGTCATCTTTCTTCTTCAGTCTCAAGGGCTCTGTAATGTATACTTAATTAATGACATGAAAAAGAAATTTTTCGTTACCTCTTTTACTCACGTGTTGAATTGTCATTTGCCGAGCTTCCTTCGGCTTTTGCCTAATCCGATATCGATGCCATTCGGAGGTACCCGATCGTTGTCGCATTGACCCGTCCTTCTATTTATGGCCGCTAATTTGTCCGGAACCACTCGAGTTTAACGCCTCCTTTCAGAGTTCGAGCTCGGAGATCTAAGCTTCTCGTCGTCCTGAGGAAGCCATCTTATCCTTGGCCTGCGTTGAGAGCTCTTTTGGAGATCGGAGATTTTTGATGAGAACCCCCATCCTCGCTGAGATGAGGTCCCCTACATTTTTAATGTAATTTATTTTCTATTTGTCGTCAATGTAGTTCGTCGCTTTCTTTTTTAACTCCTTCCCTTTTTTCCTTTTCTCGAATGAGGGTTTTCCCCCTGCTCTTAGTGGGGTCACGGGAGCACGGAGGGGTCGCTGGGAAGGTTTCCTTTTTCTTATCTGATTTTGAATGACCAGACCTTAATTGGTGTCAGGACGAGGTTCTTCTGATGTGATCGGTTTCAGCTCAGGTTAGGACGAGGTTCTCCTTCTGTTCTTAACGGGACTGTGGGGGCACATATGGGCACTGTATGGACTCTCCCCCCATCCGGTCTACTAACAACCGGGCTTTCGACCTTGTTCATGTTAGGGTGAGGTTCTCCTCCTGTCCCTAACATGGCTGTGGGGGTGCATACGGGTGCTGTATGGCCTCTCCCCCCATCCGATCTACAAATAACCGGGCCTTCGACCTTGCTCATGTTAGGACGAGGTTCTCCTCCTATCCCTAACATAGCTGTAGGGGCGCATATGGGCGCTGTATGGCCTCTCCCCCCATTCGATCTACAAATAATCGGGCCTTCGACCTTGCTCATGTTAGGGCGAGATTCTCCTCCTGTCCCTAACATGGCTGTGGGGGTGTATATGGGTGCTGTATGATCTCTCCCCCATCCGGTCTACAAATAATCGAACTTTCGACCTTGCTTATGTTAGGGTGAGGTTCTCCTCCTGTCCCTAACATGGCTGTGGGGGCACATATGGACGTTGTATGGCCTCTCCCCCATCCGGTCTACAAATAAATGGACTTTCAACTTTGCCCACATTGGGGTTTGTTTTCGTTGTCCGAAGGGGTCATCCCCTGTCGTTACAAGTCCATTCCAAAAAGGAAAAGATATGCAGACCTGAAAGGAATCTTGATTTAAAGCGGGATCGTTCGTAATACATTTACAAGTTTTTCAAATCCCAGGGCTGTAGAAGGTCTGCTTCCTATCAAGGTCCTCCAGAGACGGAGTTGATGATCCCAATTGGAGGTCGATCTCCGAGCTGCTCTTCTCTCCTCGACGGCTCAGGCTGCGGTAGGGCCCTTGGTCGATCCTCTCTACCCTCAGGCCGGCGTCGAATGAACCTGTCGAGCCGACCTCGTTGGATGAGCTCCTCGATCTCGTCTCGGAGCTGAATGCATTCCTCCGTGTCGTGGCCATGGTCATGATGGTAGAGGCAGAACTTATTAGGATTGCGCTTTCCGGGATGTGTGCGCATCTTTTCTGGCCTAGGGAGCTGCTCTCTGACTTCCATCAGCACCTGGATTTTCGATGCGTTGAGGGGGGCATAGCTGCAAAATCCTCCTGGGGGAGAGCCCCATCGAACCCGACGCTCCGGGCTTCTCTGCCTGCGTGCTCGGGGAGGAGTGTGGGCGTGCTTGTGCCCGGGAGGAGTTCGAGAATGCGACCGAGCTTCTCTCGGCCCTTTTTCGATTGCGGGCTTACTCGAGTCTCCCGCCTGCCGCTCTCTCGCGGTCTCCTCATCCTTCATTTTGAAGGCTTCTTCTGTTCGGGCGTATCCTTCGGCTCGAGCCAACAAATCAGCAAAATCCCTGGGGTATTTCTTTTCCAGGGAGAATAAAAGGTCATTCTTCTGAAGGCCGCCTTTCAGAGCGGCCATCGCGACCGATTGATCCAAGTTTCGGACCTCCAACGCGGCGACATTGAAATGGTTGACGTAAGCCCGGATGGACTCTTCCTCCCTCTGCTTGATGTTGATGAGGGACTCCGAACCCTTCCGGGGACGTCGGCTGCTAACAAAATGAGCCACAAACTGGTGGCTCATCTGATCAAAGAAAAAGATAGTATCCGACTTCAGCGTCGAGTACCAGTTTCTAGCCACTCCCTTCAAGGTGGATGGGAAAGCTTGGCATAGGATGGCGTCGGGTGTGCCATGAAGCAGCATCATTGTTCGGAAGGCCTCCAGGTGGTCAACTGGGTCCGAAGTCCCATCGTAACTTTCAAATTGAGGGAGCTTGAAGTTTGGCGGGATCGGTTCCTGCATGATCATTTGAGAAAAGGGAGGGTCAGTACAAATGTCCTCACCATAAGCGGGGGGTGCGTGGCGGAGTTCTTCGATCCGCTGGTTCATCTCCTGGAGCCTCCGGTCCAGGAAATCCTCTCGACTACGGGTCTCGAGAGTCTTCTGGCAGAATGGAGGTAGGGATCTCCCAGGGATGGAATCGTGATCTGACTGAGGGCTCTCCACCCTCAGATTCATCTTTCCGAGAAAGACAGGGCGGCTGGCCCAAGTGGCCCGTCCTACCGTCGGATTTTGGAGTTCTGGCGACACTCTCTCCAGTCGCACTGATGCCTGCGGCTGCTGCTGCTGTATGGCCTGCACAGCTTCAGTGAGGCCTCTGACCTGCTAAACCAGTAGGTCAAATTATTCCGCGCCAACCGCCGTTGCCGGAGGAGGAGGAGGAGGCTGGAAAACTGGAGGTGAGGCCGGAGCCTGAGATCTGATCGCGAAGGCCGTGGATCGCCGTGTGGATGCTTTGCGGGGAGGCATCGGATGAAGATCGAGTGGGGGAAGGAGGAGAGGACGTCCGAAAAGATGACCGGAGGTGGTCCCGTTGAGCGCTCCTTTAAGAACAAGGGTACTGCAAAGACACACGCCCTTCCTTTAGCGCCAATCCTTTTGGTGCAAAAATCCTCCTGCGTCAGAGAAGCTGGAGTCGAGGGAGTCGCAGTCGCCGTCGGGACCTGCAAAGGAAGTCTAAACCAGAGTTGGGGGTGCTCCGGCAAGACCCTCCAATGCTCAAGTCAGTTCTCTGCCTCAACAAGAATGGAGTGCTTGAACGAAAATTTTTGCAGAGTTTTGAGATAGAAATTAGAGCTTAGAGAATAACGTATCTGGGATCCCCCTTTTATAGGCGGAGGGTGCGATAGGCTGATAGCGACGTTTGTAACCATCTGGCAGTGGACCGTTCGGGGCCAGAAGGAGCTTGTTATGAAGAGTAGTGGAGTGTAATCGTGGCCATCACCGTGACCTGCCACGTGGAGTCTGCTGCGGGGAGTGGAGCGACGTCCGTTGTCGTGACTTGCCAAAGAGTGGAAGAGTCGCGTGATATCCGTCGCAGAAAGTGGAGCAGAGTCGTGGCCATTATTGTGGTCTGCCAGGGAGTGATGGAGCCGCACGGAATCCGTCGCAAAAAGTGGAGCAGAGTCGTGGCCATTATTGTGGTCTACCAGGGGGTCCGGACCTGTCGGTCGAAGTTCGGTTGAAGTCCGATCTCCGTAGAAGCCCGGATGGGGATCATTTATCGAGGAATCTCGGTCGAGGCCTGTCTGCAATAGAAATCCAAAAAGAATTCATCCACAATGAATCCAGCACGGACCGCTCATGATAGAAATTTGAAGTAGATCGTTTGTAGCAGAAGCTCGGAGTGGGTCGCTTGTAGTAGAAGCTCGGAGTCCGGCCCTTGTAGGAATTCAGGGTGAGGTCTACCTGCAACAGGAGTTCAGGGTGGAAGTCCGGCTCCCGTAGGAGCTCGGACGAAGTCTACCTATTCGGAGAAGGAGTCCGGACGAAGTCTTCCGGCAGCCGGAGTCGGGGACGAAGTCCGGCTCCCGTAGGAGTCCAGATAAAGTCTTCCTGCAGTTGAAGTAGGAGACGAAGTCCGGCTCCCGTAGGAGTCCGGATGAAGTCTTCCTGCAGTTGAAGTCGGGGACGAAGTCCAGCTCCCGTAGGAGTCCGGATGAAGTCTTCCTGCAGTTAAAGTCGGAGACGAAGTCCGACTCCCGTAGGAGTCCGGATGAAGTCTTCCTGCAGTTGAAGTCGGGGATGAAGTCCGGCTCCCGTAGGAGTCCGGATGAAGTCTTCCTGCAGTTGGAGTCGGGGACGAAGTCCGGCTCCCGTAAGAGTCCGGATGAAGTCTTCCGGCAGTTGAAGTCGGGAACGAAGTCCGGCTCCCGTAGGAGTTCGGATGGAGTCTTCCTGCAGTTGGAGTTGGGGACGAAGTCCGGCTCCCGTAGGAGTCCGGATGAAGTCTTCCTGCAGTTAAAGTCGGGGACGAAGTCCGGCTCCCGTAGGAGTCCGGATGAAGTCAGGTGATCGACCACCACCGAAACTTGGGTGGAGTCCGCCCGTCGTGGAGAATCCGGTCTATACTGGTGGGGGGTTTATCCGTCAGCAGAGCTTGGGAACGTTACGGAGGCTCGGCAGCCGGAGAGGTTCAGAAGGATGTCGTCGAAGGTCGGACGTCGGTAGAATCCCTGGAGGGTCACTCCTGTCATGAACTTCGGCTGGAGGGTATTTTATACCCAACAAGAAGTAAGGTCAAAGAAATTTTAAAGACTCCTTCCTCCACAAAGCATATCCCTAGCTCCTCAACTGCCTTTATTTTTATTTTCATTTTTATTGTTTGGTGATGTGTTGGGAGGCAAGATAGCCTCCCAGATTTTATTAAGAGAATAGAATTGAAGGATGTACAATGATGGGTCAGCTCCTGTAGTGGAGCCCAATCTATCAGAAATTACAAGATCCCAATTCTGAGCAACCAAGCAACTCTTCCCTGCATGAACGGGCTCTGCTTCAGATGTAAACAGAGTATGTAGGTCATCCATCCATAAAAATTTCCAGAAAGTAGTTCAGCATTTGAAACATGATGTTGCTTGATATAAACAGATTATGCAGATCAAAGTCCAGAGGGTTGTTCAGGATTTGAAACATGACAGGGCTCCTAGGCTGCTGCAGCGATATAGAAGAGAATCAGAAACTTGGAAACTGATTGCGATACAGGCGACTCCGAATTGGTTTAGACAGCAGGACGCTGATGCAAAGGTTGAAGATTGTCTATAGTTTTTCATGGCTGTCTCTGACCTTGGGGCCGCAGATATGAACCCAGCAATGGTAGGAATGCAAGATTTTCAGCACCACAGCATACTTGGAACAACTATTCTTTCTGAAAATTTTTGTCAACTGCAAACGCCTAACAGCGGCTATTCTAGTTGAGCCTAAGGAATTTAAGGTGCATTTGTTTTGCGACCAAAATCACAATGGCAAATAGAATTGAAATGGATTGGAATGGAAATCACAATGATCATATCCTCTAACATCTTTGGTTCATGACTGGAATCAGGATCGAAATTAAAATATGATTTGAATGCTATAAAGGAGCCCGAATAGAATTTTGGGGGAATCGGAATAGGAGACTTATTTTCATTTCCCTTTTATAACACAACTCCCTCTAACTAAGCATGCCCTTAGTTCGTTTCAGACATATGTAGACATCAAACAGAGGCATGTCAACAATCAAAAGGTATAATTTTATATGAAGTATAATCCTACTGAACTCATCTATGGGCATTTCATGGAGTGTAAGAATAACCTAGGCTGAAATTCACCACAAACCTGATGGTGTTCCTTGTTTTTCTCTGTACATCAAGATTCATTCCTGAATTCCAGACATCGTCATATTCTACGAGCTCCAAGCAATAACAATACAATCTATTGCAATATAAATGTAAACATCACACTTTCGAAAAAGAAACAAATATGAATGCCACAATATGCAATTTTAGAACATCGATTCACCAAAGTTAAAATTTATATGGCATAATTTTCTCCTCCATCGATCTGTTTATGCTTGTGAAAGGAGCTGGTAAAACACTAACAAATACTCTTACTAGCAGTCGGCATGATTCTCTTTTTTTGATGAACGAGGGAAGCAAAGTACCACCCAAACTTCACTAGGGAGAGCGAAGAAATTTACAAGCAGGCCTTCAAAACAGATATCCAAAGATCTAAACACATAGCAATACCGTCCACATTGCAAAGAAGAAATACACCAACAGAAAGGATACAAAAAATAAAAAAACAGCGAGCAAACAATCAGAACACAAGAGAAAGAGATGCTCAAAAGATTTCAGCGCCAAAAAATAAAAAGGAAGAACTCAGAGCCAAAACAACAACAGAAGAAGTCTTCTCTCTGGTATAGTATTTAGAAAATATAGATTCTTTTTCTTCTCCTTCTTATTCTGCTTCTGGAAGGTAGGCTCAATCTTCTTTGGAGAAGCTGAGGCAGGATTGCGTGCCTGCTAGGTCAGAATTATAAAATGAATCCCAAAATTAACATCCGGCATAGGCCAGAAAGATAGAGAACCAGAACTCAGCGGATTGAACTGGAGTAGGAGGAAGGGTCAGGGGGAGCAGGAACCGCAACCGCTCCTTCTAGCACCTGAATCACCTTCTGCATTGACGGTCTTAGAGATGGTTCTTCCTGGATGCACCACATGGCCACCATTACAAATCTCTCCACTACACTTATGTCAGCCATAGCCTCTTCATCATTCTCCACCAAGACGTCCAACCTCCCTTCTCTATAGTAGTCATAAGCCCAATAAGCGAGCACCATCACCACCTCATTTCCCACCCCTCGCTCCAAGCTTTTCCTGCAACAAATAATCTCCAGCAACATGACACCAAAGCTGTAGACATCCACCTTTGCAGTGATGGGCACAATTTTAAACCACTCGGGCGCGTCATATCCTCAGGTTCCCCTGGCGCCAGTGTTCGTTCGATGAGACTGGTCGGTTCTTAGAAGCTTAGCCAACCCAAAATCGGATATCCTAGCAACAAAATTGTCATCTAGCAGTATGTTTTCTGGCTTTATATCACAGTGGATAATCGGAGCGCTGCACTCTTCATGCAAGTATAGGAGTCCCCTGGCAATCCCCAATGCGATTTTTGTTCGCTGGCTCCATTGCGGTCTCTCACTCCGGAACAGAAAACTGTTCAATGATCCATTGCTCATGTACTCGTATACTAGAAGCCGATGCACCCCTTCGTCGCAGAAACCGAGCAATCTAACCAAATTTTTGTGGTGAGTCTGGCCGATCGATCTCACCTCATTCATGAATTCCTTGTCGCTGTCGTGGAGCAGCCTGTCTAACTTCTTCACTGCGATCCACGTTCTTGACTCCAATGCCAATGACCCCTTATAGACCCTTCCAAATGATCCACCGCCCAATTCCTCACTAAATCCATTTGTAGCCCGCTCGAGCTCTCTGTAAGTGAAAACTCTTATGTTCATTCCCGACATGCCCGATACTGGTTTAATCGGCCTCCTGTTTGCATAGCGACAGAGGCCATTCACCGAGATCACACCAAGCAACACCATATTGAGAAACCCGGAGCTCCCCAGAAGCAATGATACAACTAGAATTAAAGTTCTCTGATTCTTCTTCTCGACAGTTACAGTCGAACTGGGCGACTGGGGCAGGGAAGCGTTGCCTATGGCCACTTTGATCAGAGCTGTCCCGCCGAAAGACCCCGTCTGCCTCCCGTTGGAAAGGGGGAGCTTCTTCTTATAGCACTGTCCACCATTAAAGATGGTCACGGCGCACATGCAATCGCTGCGGCAGTACTCTCTGCACTGGTCTTCGCTCACGTTCGTGTAATGCTCGTAGTCTGACAGCGGCCAGTCGGTTTCGCTGAGCATCTCGAAGTTGAACAAATCTGTTTCGTCATGCTCGCAGCTCTGCGGCGCGAAGTTGGGCATGCAACCCAAGTACTCCCTCGTGGAATCGATGAATGAATAGTTGGGCGGGCACAGGCAGTAAGGCTTCTGATCATCGCCGTTCGACACACAATAGCTGTTGTATCCACAGGACCCGCTCCCGTAATCGTTCCTGATGCTGGTGCAAATGTCCGGCGGGACTATTCTCCCCACCTGCCATTTCTGCTGCCCGTTGGATGCGTTCTTCGGATAGACGTCTAGCGTAAAGACGCCATCGGGGTCGAGCGTCGCCCTCTGGTAGAAGTTTTTGGTCGAGTAGGAGCTGCCGGTGGAGAAGATGTTGATTTGTGTATCGTTTGTGAGAGCATAGTAAAGGCTGCCGGACTCGTTGAAGACTAGCCGGGAACCGGAGCCGGAGCCCACGGTGTTGGTGGCCCAGTAGGACTGGTATAAGTTTCCGGCCGGCAGCGCCAACGGGTAGAGCACCAGGTTGCCGTTGTTCTGGGCGACGAGGGAGAAGCGGCCTTCGGAGTAGTCCAAGTCTGTCAGCCGTGACCGGAGACTGGATCCTGCCCATAGGGCTTGGCCCGGGAGGAGGGTGTCCTTCGGCGAGGCGAAGCTCTGCCACGGAGAGGAGGAAGAGCTGGAGGAGACGAGGATGAGGTTGCCGGAGTCGAGGAGGGCGGCGTAGGTGGCGTTGCTGACGCCGGGGTTCCAGACCTCGTTGCCGGACTGGTCGGTGAGGGAGAGTTGGCCGGCGGAGGTGAGCTCGAGCTTGGACCCGGCCTGGACCGGGTTGTCGCCGTTGGCAAACCAGACAACGGCCTGGGGAGAGGTGATGTTGAACCAGATGGCGAGGACGAAGAGGGAGGCGTTGGAGTCGAGGGGACGGAAACCGAAGGCGAAGTCGCCGGAGGGGGAGGGCCAAGAGGTGGTTGGGCCGAGGGGTGTGAGGGTGGTGCCCTGGGTCAGGTTGGTGTAGGTTTTGGCAGTTGCCGAGAAAGCTTGGGTTAGAGCAAGGAGGGAAGCTAACTTTACGAGATGGTGAGAGAGAGGAAGGGCTGATGCCATCGCCATGGTGTGGGATTTTAGCGTTCTGGGAGATGGGATTCCATATTATACCATTTGTATTGATCTGTAAATGTGAATTTCCCTATAACATATTATCTTAACTTTGCCCTTTTTGAATCAACTTCAAGTCAAAACTTTCACAGCGGCTGCGCGGTCTGAATTTGATGTCCATCTGTCAGTAACCCACCATTAATTCAAACGATAACGTAGTAGACGGTGGAATGCGACGCTGCCTTCAGTGGCTATATCCGGAAGTGCAAAGTTCGAGAACGAGTCCACGTGGTTGGGGTTGGGCGTAATTCAGAGACATGCGCGAGGTGGCAGAAAATGGGCGGGGGCTGAAGCCATGGTAGAAGAGTCGGTGCGGATTTTGATTGCTACGGTTGCGCTGTGCAACGTGCACCACGAAGAGCGATGCAGATCTGATTAGCCATCTCATCACATCATTGGCCACAGAGATGGGCCGCTATCAAATAGGATGAGCATTGTGCGTCATATGTTGTGCATTTTTCGTGTGATATATTGCACTGCGTTTGATAGCCATCTATCTTGATGATTAAACGGTGTGATGGTCAAAACTGTACGATGCCCTATCGTGAAAGGCATCGAGTCTTCACAGGAGTTAAGTCCTCTTTAGAGAGAGGAAGAATCTAAGAGGTGAGGAGGTGGCTCTCGGAAGTTTGAAGTCATGATTTCGGCAAAAGCAGGGTGATGAGGATGATTGTTAGAAATCTTGAGAATCCAAGAGATAAGAAAAAAGAGATTAGGAGAATTGGCTCGTCCCCTTGAGGGGTGGTGGTAACCTTAAATAGCCAGGAGGCTAGCTTTTTTAGCACCCATCGAAGATCGAGAAGAGGAGTGGCCCCTTTTCAAGCCTGGCCACGAGCCAAAGTCCAGGCCATGATCCGAATTAAACATCAGGCTGGTGAAGTGGACCAAACCCAGTTTATTTTGGGCTAGGCATTATATACAGCATCTATTAGAATTCACTCGGACAATCCTGAAGCAGAGTGCCTCAATGAAGCTTTCCTTGATTTCTAGATCCACCTGCAGCTAGGCAGAGGAGCAAGGTAGTCCTCCTCAGATGTCTATCTTATAGAGGCTAAGCAGAGAGATTAAGGTCTCCCATATTTATACTAGAACTAACTAATATACTTTAAAAGAGTTCATCACAATTTAAAGTGATGTTGAAGTAATGAAGGCATACGATGCCTAATTAACATCCATGAAATTAAGTACAACAGAGAATGAATTTACCAACAGATTTCTATCTCTTCAGTGATCTTCACATGGTACATTCAAATATTACTCCTCTTGATTAGTAGTTAAAGATAGACTATTTGGTCTATGGATATCTGGAGTCCAGCTCTTGTTGTTCGAGAGTGAAATCCTCTTTGGAAAACTTTTGGTCAAGAGTAGAAAAGCTCCCAATAGCTTTTCTCCAAAAAAGAAGTCCTACATGGATCATGATGCATACTTTTCTTCCATATAGACTTAGACTTGCTGGTTTACGCATTGAGTTAGTGCACGTGGAACAATTGAAGACTTTATCGAGAAATCCAAGTTTGTAGGAAAAGTTTCTACCACTAAATCTTCTTAAGTTCTTAATGAGTGGATTCTAGATCTTACAAGAAATTGTTCCCCATATTTTCCTATGACTCTCTTTTACCTTTTGTGAGTTGTTCGCTTGTCTTTAATTTTTTTATTTTTTTTACCAGTTTTTTCCATTCGGTGAATTACATTTCACTCGCTTTCAATTCTAATAATTATTCTCAGGCTGGGGTCCACTCCCAATCTCTTTTTCCAAAAAAAATCTTAGCATTGAGGGATTGAATATGACGTTATTGGAAGCCACGCAGTCAACCTAGCAATATGTTGACTTGGTTGTAGACTCAAATTTCCAAACCTCCATGCTTTGATATGACTGGTGCAAGGATGAGATGAGAAGTAAATACACATCAGATAATTATTTTACATCAGTTACCCCATTATGAGGAATTGCTACTACTTTGTCACCTACTCAAGGCTAGCAATTTTGTTATGGACTTCACTGATTGTAGTCCTATGCAACTGCAGCTCTAGCTTCGGATGTCCTTTAGAGGAGTATGAAGCTCTATTAGAGCTTAGATCTTCTTTCCTTCACAACAACTATACTTCACCACCCACGTGGGGAAGAGGGAGAGACTACTGCCTTTGGAAGAGAGTGATCTGCAGCAATAGCACAAAACAAGTGTCAAAGCTCATGCTTTCATGGCTCATGGAATATGATCGATTTAAGCAATGGTGATTGAATTTCAATATTTTTTCTTCCTTTCATGAGCTCCAACAACTTAACTTATCTGGCAATCAAATAATAGGATCGTTATCACAAATGGATCAGCTAGCCTTTCTCTCATCCAACTTATTTCTTTAACTTCATTCTATTCTATCCTTTTTGTTGTAAATAGTACTTTTGATTTAGATTCTTTTTTTTTTGGATATTGTATATTTGACAGATATATCGGGATTGAGAAAGTTGAAAATTCTTGATCTAAGTGATAACATGCTCACCGGAACTATTCCGTTATCTCTCAAAAATTTATCTTCACTTAATATCCTGAATCTAGGAGCCAACCAGCTGAATGGTACACTTAATAAGGAAGGTAATTACTTACAAAGTCATCTGTAGTTTTTTTCCTAGTATGAGACTATTAACACATTGAGTATAATGGTTTATATTGTCTTATTGCGTTATGTTAGCCTCCTCTTCAAATTTGTTTCTGCAATTTTGTTCTATTCATATTTTCTAGTCTCTTATCATAACTATTTTTTATTTTAATTCTCTTTTTTGGAAACTTTATTTTTTTTTTGGGTAGAAATTTACGATGGGGTTCGATCACAGACGAATGCTTATCGGGTGGCCTTCCAAACATTCTCGTGATGACTTTTTCTAAGTGGTCTTTTAAAGAGTTGAAGAGATTTCTAACCTAACATGGTATTTTTTTTTAAAAAAAAAAGCAGGTATCCCTTTCTACTAACCTGGGACCTCTACAGGCTGTCTCAGAGCCATTAATGATAATCAAGTATTCCTTCTTAGAAGTTAATTTTGGTCACTTAATTGGTTCCCTACCTATGGACATAAAAGAAGAACATAACTAATAAACAAAATTTGTCTAACTCCTCTAGGTATCATGATTGGCTAATGTAACTATTTACTTTAGGGGTCAGGTTATTTAGTCTTCCACAACTTAGCATGGAAGGCTAGTAATTAGATAGCTTTTCGGCTTAAGATCTAGAAGTACTATCTTGAGTCGGTCTTCAAGCAGCACGAGAAATATCTGAAAAAATAGGGATGGTAGTTAGTTTTATTGTATAATGAATGCTTATAATACTAAATATCATGTTGTAATGATTGTTTTATCTGTTATTATATATATAACAAAATCCTGAGAAGCGGGCTATTAAAAAGATTGTTAGAATGACTATTTAACAGTTATAACACCTTAATTTTTATCCTTGGTTATTATCTCTCATATGAACCGTAATTTGCCATGTGAATACTTTACCCAACCGCTTGGTGTAGTCCTATTAGAATACAACTATCCGGACCCCTATGTTCTCCCGAAGACTTGTCGAGCTGACCATCCATTCTATTGACCGATCTTATGGATTCAAGATAAAAGTCTTATTGGAACACTTAATGTAATATACATAACAATATGTAGAAAAATAACTACCATTATAGTGCATATGTGATTTATATTTATAATCATCTATTTATATAAGTAATGCTCATTACTATTTACTTGTACCTTCCATAAATAAAATATTAATTTTTAAAGTTAAATTTCTAATATTAAGATTTTCTCTAAATGTTATTGTATGCTCTAGAAATAATATTTTGTGTTTAATAAAAAGTGAAGGAAAAAGTAATGTTATTATTTTCCCATTATTTTTTATTATAACATTGTTATAAAAACTATAGTTGTTATTTAAATATTAAAAATATGAAATGTTATTATTTGAGGTAAATAACTATCCTGATGACCTTATAATACTAGTTAATAACGATTTTGATGTGGGCCCATTCTGATGCTATGAAAGCCATTGACGGAGGAGCATCCCGGGAGAGAGCACTTTATTAGGCACAGATATAAAAATTAGAAAAATTTTATTTTATTTAGAAAATGAATAATTTTATTTTTATTAGACTATAGGAATAGAGTTTTACAAGTATTTAAATATTTTATTTTAATATAGATTCCTATTAATTTTTTGAGTCTATATATATATATATATCTATATATCCACTACTATGTAATTGAGAACACAAGTCTGTATTATTGAGATTCAAATATGGAGTTCGTATTATCATAGATTTAAATCTATTGAAATCTAATAAATATTATAAATTCAATTACAAGTACTATGATTAGCATATAGTCAGTCTAAATGTGTCTGTACTGCAGTGTCTCCTAATTTACATGAGCTATAGGTTACTTTCATTTTAATACCATTTGCAATAATTTAAGATCTTACTCAAAAAAAATAGTTAGACGATATTATTTGAATTTTTTGGCCCTCTATAGGTATCTACTTAAAATCCATATAATGCATAGTTGCTATGGGACTATATACTTGCATGTATAGATCCTTCCATAACTATACATATGTCAGCTTGAGTGGAAGTTTTAAAGCAAGTTAATTGGTTTTTCCAGCAACCAATAATTTGGCTAAGTACAAAATGTCCATCATGGGCTTCAACTGACCCAACAACTAAATTTAACATTACTCTCAAAGTCATTAGTGACTCCAAGTTGGTCATCAGTCAGTTTTGGAATCCTGAAAAACTATAGGACCCAGGCCATGTCAAAAGGCACCTTACTCTTTGGCTAAAAACCTTATTAAAAGTTTGAAGAGGTCAAAGTCAAAGCATGCGCGAAGAGTAAAAAACAAGTTAGCATGAACTTTGGCTATGCCTTTGAAAAGTCTCAGCCATAATTTCTTGAAAGATGTCATAACACCACACAGGGCCAAAAAGAAGCGGCACGGTGGTGACCACTTTGGCTCAATAAAATTCCAACGGGAAGCTTCTGGTTGCATGTGAATTGTTGCCATGCGACCATGTTTATTCAATCACGCCACCATACTTATCGTGGAAAAACTTCATTCTAGATAAAGGCCAAATTTATACCGGTGTATGATCACAGATGAATGCTTTCATGGTGGCTGTCCAAACAATCTCGTGATAATTTTTTCTATATGGTTTTTTCTTAGGGTTTAAGAGATTTCAAACCTAAAATAGCATTAAAGAAAAAAAAGAGAGAGAGAGACAGAGGTAGAATTCAATGATGAAATAATTCATGAATATCAAATGAAATATTAGATCCAAATGGTCATTGCTTTCAGCTAACCTAGAGCCTCTAGAGTTTGTCTCAGAGCCATAAATCATGATTATGTATTCCTTCTTAGAATCCAATTTTGGTCACCTAAGTTTTTCTCTACCTATGGATATAAAAAAGAAGATAATTAATAAATAAAATGTCTAACTGCACTACTATAGTTGGGTGATGTGACAATTTACTTTAGGGTCACATTAGTATCGATCTTCTATAACATAGCATAGAAGACTAGTAATTAGATAGCATTTTTGGTTTAAGGTCTAGATGTACTACCTCGAGTTGGTCCTCAATGCAGCATGTGAATTACTTTTAAAAATAGGGATGGCTGTTATCTTTATGGTACAGTGAACCCTCATAATACTAAAAAGTGAAGGGAAAGATAATTTTGTTAATTTCTTATTATATTTCACTATAACACTGTTATAATGAATATAATTATTATTTAAATATTAAAAATATGAAATGTTACTATTTAAGTCAAATAACCATTATGACAATCTTACACTAGTCAATAACTGTTAAGGTGAGAGTCCTTTCTAGTGCCACATTGTGTTGTTTTCGAGGTTAATACAGGTCATGCATCATTGTTTGCTTGATTATTTTTGTTTCTTTTGTCCATTTTTGAGATAGGGGGAAAAGTCTAACTATAGGAGAAGAGAAGGTACCTAAATATCAAGATTTTTTTTACTTAAAAATTTTTGAAATAATGTCCTAAAAAATAGTACTACGCAAGTCCGAATCACTTTGACCCCTCACTACAAAACAATGGAGTGCAACCACTAAACTCAAGATCAAATCACTCGCTAGATGTTTTAAAGTGATTAGATTGATTGCCACAATTCATGCATGACATCCTGATATGATAGTGTCATAGGTTGGTTATGGCAACCGATATTAAGTTCACGCACACTCGTCCATGTTAGTTAGGTTGGTTAATGTTGAATGGTCAATCAATGAGCCATCAATTGCAGGTCATTTGTTAATTTGGGGTGGGGTTGGGTCAAAACATGGAAGATGCACATATGATCTTCATTGATCATCATGTCTATAATTTGACCCAAGCTGAACTAATATTTCATAAATATCAGGTGTGAATCAATGTTGAGATTTGTTAGGTCGGATAGAATTCCTTAGCAACCATCCATCCAAGAGCCATGTCTTAATTTTTGTGTTAGTAAAGATTATGTATATTGAGATGAGAAAGCCGGGAATCAGCTAAGACTCAAATAAACCTTATTGCAAGGCTTACAATGGACCAAGTATTGTTGCTTCTCTAAGTAACAACAAATGTATGTTTCACCGGCACACAAGAAAACTCTTTCGAGATTTATTCATGGAAGCTGCAAACATGTTAATTGCATGCAACATAGAGTCTAAAAGATGAAGATTTATCAAAAGATCAAGACCATGTCAAAGGCATCTGATGTTTTGGCTGAACACTTGATTAAAAAGTCTGAAGAGGTCATCGAGGCACCCTGGCTGGAAATGGTAGAGGCAAAGCCTCTGCCTTTGGAATAGGGTTGGAAGCTCGGAGCAAAGAAAGTGTTCGGAATAGGAAAAATGAAATCCAGTGAATTTTTTGAGGAATTTCAGGGTAGTACATAGTAGTGGCGTTGTGCGAGGACAGTAGGGAGAGGAGGAAACTAAGAGGTGAGGAGGTGGATCTGGCAAGTTTGAAGTCATGATTTCGGCAAAAGCAGGGTGATGACAATGATCGTTAGAAATCTTGAGAATCCAAGACAGAAGAAAACAAGGATTGGGGGAATTGGCTCGTCCTCTTGAGGGGTGTAGGAACCTTGAATAGTCAGGAGGCAAGATTTCTTAGCGTCCATTGGAGAATGGGAAGAGGAGTGGCCCCTTTTCAAGCCAGGCCATGAGCCAAAGTAAAGGCCATGGCCCAAATTAAACGTTAGGCCGGTGAAGTGGACTAGGCCCGGTTCATTTTGGGCTAGACATTATCTACAGCCTCTATCAGAATTCACTTGGACAGTCCTGAAGCAGAGTGCCTCAATGAGCTTTCCTTGATTTCTAGAATTGAGAAAGTTGAAAATCCTTGATCTCAATAATAATTGGCTCAATGAAAACATTCTATTAGATCTCAAGAACCTATCTTCCCTCCGTGCTCTATATCTACGAGACAACATGCTAAATGGCACACTTGATATAGAAGATAATAACTTGCAGAGTCATCTACAACTATTTCTCTATCATGAGACCATTAACACATAGAATATAATGGTTTGCATATTTTCTTAGTTTATATTAGCCTCTCCCTCATCTAATTTGCTTCTCTAGTTTTTTTAGTCTTTTCATATTTTCTATCCTCTTGGTGTAAATATTTTTTATTTAGACTCACTTTCTTTGGGAACTTTGTATTTAATAGATATATCAGGATTCAAAAAGTTGGAAATCCTTGATCTCAGCTATAACCAGCTCATTGGAATTATTCCCTTATCTTTTAAAAATCAATCTTCACTCAAGGTTCTATATCTGCAAGGCAACTATCTAAATGGCACACTTGATGTGCAAGGTAATAACTTAAAGACCCTTATGCAATTATTTCTCTATTACAAAACTATTAATACATTGAGTATGGTAGGTTATATATTGCCTTCTTGATCTATGTTAGCCTCTTCTTTATCCAATGTGCTTCTCTAATTTTTCAGTCTATTCATATTTTCGATCCTCTTGCTATAAATAGTTTTGATTTGGATTCACTTTCTTTGGGAATTATGTATTTGATAGACATATCAGGATTCAAAAAGTTAAAAATCCTTAATCTTAGGTATAACAGGCTTATAAATAGGACTACTCTATTATCGTTTAGAAATCTATTTTCACTTGATGCCTTATATCTAGGGGACAACATGCTAAATGGCATACTTGATGTACATGGTAATAATTTAAAGGCTCTTAATTAATTATTTTTCTATTAGAGACCATTAACACATTGAGTATATATATTGGCTTCTTGGTTTATGTAAGCTTCTTCCTCATCCAACTTGTTCCTTTATTTTTTTCGGTCTATTCATATGTTCCATTATTTTATTATAGACATTTTTGAAAACTTTATATTTGACAGACATATCAGGATTCAAAAAGTTGAAAATCTTTTATCTCAGTTATAACAGGCTCATTGGAACACAAGTTATATTATTAAGATTCGAGAATATTGAGTTCGTAATATTATCGATTCAAATCTATTCAAATCCAATAAATATTGTAAATTTCATTATAAGCATTATGGTTAGCATATAGTCAGCCCAAATGTGTCCGTACTGTTGCACCCCTTAATTTACATAAGCTATAGGTTGCTTCCACTTTCATATCATTTGTAATAATTTAAAATCTTACTCAAAAAAAAATTAATTAAAAAATATTATTTAAATTTTTTGACACTATATTAGCATCTAATTAAAATTTATATAATTGATGTGGCATTATATGCATGTCTGTATAGGTCCTTCCATAGCTATACACACGTCGGCTTGGAAGTTTTGTACGTGTACTCAAAGCAAGTCAATTGATTTTTCCGGCAACCAACAATTTGGCTAAGTACAGAATGTCTATCATGGGCTTTAACTGACCCAACAACTAAATATAATATTACTATCGAAGTCATTGGTGACTCCAAGTCAGTCATCAGTCAGTTTTGGAATCCTGAAAAATCAGAGGACCGAGACCATGTCAAAGGCACCTTATTCTTGGTTGAAAACCTGATTAAAAGTTTGAAGAGGGCAAATTCAAAGCATGCGCGGAGAGTAAAAGACAAGTTAGCATGAACTTTTGCTACGTCTTTGAAAAGTCTCAACCATAATTTCTTGAAAGACATCATAACACCACACAGGGCCAAGAAGAAGCTGCACGGTGGTGACCACTTTGGCTCAATAAAATTCCAACGGGAAGCTTCTGGTTGCATGTGAATTATTGCCATATGACCATGTTTATTCAATCACAACCACCATACTTATCGTGGAAAAACTTCCTTCATTCTAGATAAAGGTCAAATTTATACCGATGTATGATCACAGATGAATGTTTTCATGGAGGCCATCCAAACAATCTCATTATAATTTTTCTATATGGTTTTTTCTTAGGGTTTAAGAGATTTCAAACCTAAAATAGTATGAAAGAAAAAAAAAAGAGAGAGAGTGATAGAGGTAGAATTCAATGATGAAACAATTCATGAATATCAAATGAAATATTAGATCCAAATGGTCATTGCTTTCAGCTAACCTAGAGCCTCTAGAGTTTGTCTCAGAGCCATAAATCATGATTATGTATTCCTTCTTAGAATCCAATTTTGGTCACCTAAGTTTTTCTCTACCTATGGATATAAAAAAGAAGATAATTAATAAATAAAATGTCTAACTGCACTGCTATAGTTGGGTGATGTGATAATTTACTTTAGGGTCACATTAGTATCTTCAATAACTTAGCATAGAAGATTAGTAATTAGATAGCATTTTTGGTTTATTGTCCAGAGGAACTATCTTGAGTTGGTCCTCAATGCAGCATGAAAATTACTTTTAAAATAGGGATGGCTGTTATCTTCATGGTATAATAGACCCTTATAATACTAAAAAGTGAAGGGACAGATAATTTTGTTAGTTTCTTATTTGTGTTTCACTATAACACTATTATAATGACTATAATTATTATTTAAATATTAAAAATATGAAATGTTACTATTTGAGGTAAATAACCATTATGGCGATCTTACACTAGTCAATAAATGTTAAGGTGAGGGTCCTTTCCAATGCATAATGTGTTGCTTTTCGGGTTAATACTGGCCATGCATAATTGCTTAATAGAATATATTTTCTTTTTCTTTTGTCCATTTTTGAGATAGAAGAGAGAAGTCTTACTATTGGAGAAGAGAAGGTACCTAGAATTCTAAGATTTTTTACTTAAAAATTTCTGAAATAATGTCCTAAAAAATAATACTACACAAGTCCAAATTATTTTGACCCCTCACTTCCAAACAAGAGGGTGCAACCACTGAGCTCAAGCTCAAATCACTTGCTAGATGTTTTAAAGTGATTAGATTGATTGCCACAATTTATATATGACATTCTGATATGATAGTGTCATAGGTTATGGCTACCGATATTAAGCTTATGCACACTCATGCCTGTGTGAGTTAGGTTGGTTAATGTTGGACGGGTCAAATCAAAGAGCCATCAATTTCAGGTCACTTGTTAATTTGGGGTTGGGTTGGGTCAAAATGTGAAAGATGCAAATATGATCTTCATTGATCATCATATCTATAATTTGACCCAAGCTGGACTAATATTTCATAAAAATCAGGTGTTAATCAATGTTGAGATTTGTTAGGTCGGACAGGTTGGAGAGCAATGCAACCAAGGTTAGGCCATACAATAATTAGATTCCATTGAAAAAGTTTTTACCACTAAATCTTCTTAAGTTCTTAGTGAGTGGATTTTAAATCTTATAAGAAATTATTCCTCATGTATTCCTATTGCTTTCTTTTACCTTTTGTGAGCTGCTCGCTTGTCTTTGAATTTTTTATTTTTATTTTTTACAAGTTTCTTCTATTTGGTGAATTACACTTCACTCACTTTCAATTCTAATAATTATTCTTTGGCTGGGGTCCACTCCCAATCACCTTTCCCAAAACAAAATCTTAGCATTAAGGGATTGAATATGATATTATTAGAAGCCATGCAGTCAACCTAGCAATATGTTGACTTGGCCATAGACTCAAATTTTCAAACCTCCATGCTTTTATATGATAGGTGCAAGGATGAGATGAGAAGCAAATACAAATTAGATAATTACCTTATAATATTCACCCCTATTATGAGGAATTGCTACTACTTTGTCATCTACTCAAGGCTAGCAATTTTGTTATGGACTTCATTGATTGTAGTCCTATGCAACTGCAGCTCTAGCTTGGGATGTCCTTTGGAGGAATATAAAGCTCTATTAGAGTTTATCGTTGTTTCATAAACTTCTACCAATCTTGACGAATTACTTGCTTCAGTAGAATGTGTTGTACAAGAGCATAGACACACTTAAGGCTGAGTATACTCTACTATTGAGTTAGCAATTAGCAAGCCTCTCGCTGCACTAGGGCTGCTTGACTTCTCCCAAGGGATGTCATGTTGGCTAATAGGTAGTTCATTTGCTCTCTTTACAAGCGGAGAAAGCTCTATTTCCAGATAGGAAGAAAGGATCTTCTCTCCTTCACAACAACTACACTTCACCACCCACATGGGAAGAGGGAGAGACTGCTGCCTCTGGAGGAGAGTGATTTGTAGCAACAATACAAAATAAGTATCAAAGCTTGTGCTTTCGACCCTTGTAGAATACGATCAACTGAAGCAATGGCGATTGAATTTTAGTATTTTTTCTTCCTTTCATGAGCTCTGACAACTTAACTTATCTGACAATCAAATTGTAGGATCGTTATCACAGATGAGTCAACTAGCTTTTCTCTCATCCAACTTATTTCTTTAATTTCATTCTATTCATATTTTCTATCCTTTTGCTGCAAATAGTGCTTTTGATATAAATTCTCTTTCTTTGGAAACTTTTATTTGACAGATATATCGTCACTGAGAAAGTTAGAAATTATTGATCTTAGCAATAACTTACTCACTGGAACTATTCCATTATCTCTCAAAAATTTATTTTCACTTAATGTCCTAAATCTAAGATTCAACATGTTGAATGGCACACTTCATGGGAAGGTAGTAACTTACAAAGTCACTTACAGCTATTTCCCTAACACGAAACTATTAACACATTGAGTATGATGGTTTATATTATCTTATTGCTTTATGTTAGCCTCTTCCTCATCAAACTTGTTTCTGCAATTTCATTATGTTCATATTTTATAGCAGCTTGTCATAAATATTTTTTGTTTTAATTCTCTTTCTTTGAGAACTTTGTATTTGACAGACATATTAGGATTGAGAAAATTGAAAATCCTTGATCTCAGCTATAACAGGCTCATTAGAACTTTTCTATTAACTTTCAAAAATCTATCTTCACTCAATGTCCTCAATCTAAGATCCAACAAGCTGAACGACACACTTAATAAGGAAGGTAATAACTTATCTGAGTCATCTACAACTATTTTTGTATTAACAAGACTATTAAAATGTTGAATATAGTGGTTTATATCGTCTTATTGGTTTATGTTACTCTCTCCTCATCCAACTTGTTTTCGCAATTCATTCTATTCTAGCCTCTTGTCATAACTATTTTTATTTTAATTCTCTTCTTTTGGGATATTTGTATTTGACAGATATATCAAGATTCAAAAAGTTAGAAATCCTTGATCTCAACTATAACAGGCTCACTAGAACTATTCCATTATCTCTAAAAATTAATCTTTACTTAGTGCCCTCTATTTACAAGAAAACTATCTAAGTGGCACATTTGATGTCCAAGGTAATAACTTAAAAGCTCTTTTATAATTATTGTTTTTTACGACATCATTAGCACATTGAGTATGATGAGTTTATATATTGTCTTCTTGGTTTATGTCAGCATCTATCTCATCCAACTTATTTCCCTAATTTTTTAAGTGTATACATATTTACTATCATCTTATTTTAATGTGCAAGGTAATAACTTAAGGCTTCTTTGTAACTATTTCTTTATTATGAGATCATTAACACATTGACTATAATGGTTTATATTGTCTTATGCTTTATATCAGCCTCTTTCTCATCAAGCTTGTTTCTGCAATTCCATTCTATTCATATTTTCTAGCCTCTTGTTGTAACTATTTTTTATTTTTAATTCTCTTCCTTTGGGAACTTTATGTTGGACAGACATATTAGGATTGAGAAAATTGAAAATCCTTGATCTTAGCTTAATAGGCTCACTCAAACTATTCCTTTATCTTTTAAAATGCTATCTTCACTCAGGCCCTATATCTACATGGCAACTATCTAAATGGCACACTTGATGTGCGAGATAATAGCTTAAAATCTCTTGTGTAATTATTTCACTATTATAATACCATTAACACATTGAGTATGATGACTTTAATGTTGCCTTCTTAGTTTATGTTAGCCTATCCCTCATCCAACATGCTTCCTTTAATTTTTTCAATCTATTCATATTTTCCATCGTCTTTCTATAAATATTTTTGATTTAGATTCACTTTTTTGAAAACTTTGTATTTGACAGATATATCAGGATTTAAAAATGTTGGAAATCCTTGATCTCAGTGATAACATGCTCACTAGAATATTCCAATATCATTTAAAAATCTATCTTCACTCAGTATCTTATATTTAGGAGATAACATACTGAATGGCACACTTCATATGCAAGATAATAACTTAAAGTCTCCTGTGCAATTATTTTTTGTTATGAGACCATTAGCATATTAAGTATAATGGGTTATATATTATTTTCTTGGTTGTGTCAACCTCTCCCTCATCTGGCTTGTTTCTCTAATTTTTCAGTCTATTCATATTTTTCATCCTCTTGTTATAAATACTTTTTATTTAGATTTATTTTTCTAGGAAACTTGATATTTGACTGATATATCAGGCTTCAATAAGTTGGAAATATTTGATCTAGACTATAAAAGTCTTATTGGAACTATTCCATTATATCTCAAGAATCTATCTTCACTCAGTGCCCTATATCTAAGGGGCAACATGTTAAATGGCAATTGACATACAAAGTAATAATTTAAAAGGCTCCTATATATTGTTTCTCTGTTATGAGACCATTAACACATTAGGTTAATGGATATATATTATCTTCTTAGTTTATGTCAGCCTTTCCCTTATCCAACTTGTTTCTTCAATTTTTTGGTCTATACATATGTTCCGTTCTCTTGTTGTAAATATTTTTTTATTTAGATTATTTTCTTAGAAAATTTATGTTTGATAGATATATCAGGCTTCAGAAAGTTGGAAATCCTTGATCTTAGCTATAACCACTTCAGTGGAACTATTCCATTATATCTCAAAAATTTATCTTCACTCAGTGCCTTATATCTATCGGGCAACATGTTAAATGGCACATTTGACATGCAAGGTAATAATTTAAACGCTCCTATGCAATATTTCTCTATTATGAAAATATTGATATATTAAGTATGATAGGTTATATATTGTCTTCTTGGTTTATGTCAGTCTCTCCCTTATCTAACATGTTTCTTCAATTTTTTTAGTCATACATATATTCCATTCTCTTGTTATAAATATTTATTATTTAAAATTATATTTTTAAGAAACTTTGTATTTGACAGATATATCAGGATTTAGAAAGTTGAAAGTCCTTGATCTCAACTATAACAGCTTCTCTAGAATAATTCTACTATCTCTCAAAAATCTATCTTCACTCACTGTGCTATATTTGCAAGGCAATATGCTAAACAGCACACTTGATTTGCAAGGTAATAACTTAAAGGCTCCGATGCAATTATTTCATCATGAGACTATTAATATATTAAGTGTAATGGGTTATATATTGTCTTCTTGGTTTATGTCAACCTCTCCCTTATCCAAGTTGTTTCTTCAATTTTTTTAGTCTATACACATATTCCATCATCTTGTTGTAAATATTTTTTATTTAGATTCATTTTCTTGGGGGACTTTATAATTGATAGATATATCAACATTTAGAAAGTTGGAAATTCTTGATCTTACCTATATAGTGTCATTGGAATGATCCATTATCTCTCAAAATCTGTGTTCACTTAGTGTCCTGAATCTTAAACAAAATTAGCTAAATGGCAGACTTAATATGGAAGGTAATTACTTATAGAGTCATTAATTTGCAATTTTTCTCTGTCATGAACTATACACATTGAGTGTAATGGTTTATATCATCTTCTTTGTTTATATCCATGGCCATATACTTCAGGCCTTCTAGAAATGTAGAAGCTTAGAGTGGTTGATCTTGGACAAAATCAGCTCACAAGAGGATACCCATAGCTTTTGAAAATTTATCTTCGCTTAATTCCTTAGATTTGGATCAAAACAATTTAACAAGTTCAATGCCTTCACAAGGTATAATGTTGATTCCTTTAACTAAGAATTTCACTATTTTTTCTTGAGCTCACAAAGTACCCCATATTGAAAGGTAAAAACCTACACATGTTGACGATTTGGCCAAGCTGAATCATTTTTTTTCATTCTAGTTGGTCAAAATTCATATCAATTGCAAAGCTTTGAGCAGATTATGACTAAATCAGGTTTGGCCTATGTCTATCCTGAGTTAGTTAACTGACCAAATTAGAAAACTCACCAAACTTATGTTCCCCAATTTTAATAAAATGATATTTCTATGTTGGCTTCATCATATCAAGCATTTAAGCATGCATTTTGCTTGTTTCATTTTCTTGTAATTTTAAACATTAATTCTATCAAATAGTAAGCTCACATCATGTGTTCTATATTTAATCGGTTATCTAGAACCAACGAATGAAGCATATAAAATTTAAATGGATAATGTTTCATCATAATTTTTAAATTTTACTTCCTTGAATACTGGGTAGGTTTCACCTTTTTTTGATTTTATTCTATTTTTGTATTTCTTTTATGGTATTTATTTAGCATCCAGGATCGACCTAAGTTACCAAGTTGAGTGCGGAAGTCCAAAAAATTATGAGCTGGCAAGTAGTGGGTCACAAGTTTTCTAACCTTATTCATATTATGGAGCAAAAAATTTTATTTTTTATTTTCTTCCTTTTTTTTTGCAGCGCTCAATCGACTGCAGAACCTACGTGAGTTGGATCTTTCTTCCAACCTATTTGATGGGCATTTCTCATTTTCCTCCTTTGCTAATCTTTCAAAGCTGGAAATTATCGACTTGTCAAACAATGAGGAATTATTTATACATCTGGATGGTGGAAAGTTTGTTCCGTCCTTTCAGCTACGGTTCCTCATCTTATCACATTGTAACCTTGATGGGAACCCTTGCAAGACCAGCTTTTCTTGCTTCCCAATACAAGTTAGAAGGTCTTGATCTTTCTCACAATAACTTGAAAGGAAATTTTCCCAGCTGGTTGTTCAAAAATCTTACCAGACTAACATATCTCAACTTGAGAAATACCTCAATAACGGGTGCATTTCAGTTCCCGAATCATCCGAATGCAGTCATGTCCATAGTTGATCTCTCTATGAATTTCCTCAATGGATCGATTCCTACATATTTCCAAATATGACGGCCCTGAATTTATCCTCCAATCATCTAACTGGAAATATCCCTTCATCATTGGGTAACATGAGTAATTTGCATGACTGGATTTGTCCAATAATAATTTATACCAAATAGCCTTATGCTTGATTGCATTGAACTGAGGCTCTTGAAGCTTTCCACAACAACTTGCATGGGAATCTGCTTGGTACAAATCATAGTCATGCTTCTCTTCATTTGTTTCTGGATGGAAACAATTTTACTGGAACATTGTGGAGCTTTCTGTCACAACAACAGCAATTATCTATATTGGATGTCCACAATAACCAATTATCGGGTATAATTCCAGAGAACATAGGAAATGTTTCTGATCTGATGATCCTTAACCGCAGGAAATCATTTTCACGGTCAAGTACCACATCATATGTAATCTCACATTCTTCAGGTTAGACTTATCAAGTAATATCCTCCGGGTCATTACCTCGTTGCTTCCAATCATCCGAACTAGTGCTTCTCAATTTTGCTGGGAATTCTTTTAGGCACAATTCCAAGTGGTTATTTCAATAATTCATCCTTGCAGCAGCATTGGATGTCAGCAATAACCAGCTTTCAGGTAAACTGCCAAGACAGATAGGAGATCATATGTCTTTGGAGATTCTTGTTCTCAGTGGAAATTCACTTGAAGGCCCAATACCAATTGAGTTATGCAAGCTGCAGTCTTTACATGTTCTGGACCTTTCGCAAAACAATCTTTCAGGATCAATACCCTCTTGCTTTGGCAAAATGCATTTCAGGAAACCTGATTTAGCAGCATATTTAGATTTCATTTACTTTGGTTACCATGTGGGTCCTAGTCCATTGCCATCGATATGGGTGTGGTGGTTTACTTAATGCGATAATATTGGTAGACCTCATCACAAAGGGCAACTTATATGCCTACGCAACAGATCATTTGCTTCAGATGTCCGCAATGGATTTGTCAGCAAACATCCCGCCAGAAATTGGAAATCTGCATGAGCTTGTACAATTGAATCTATCACACAATCAGCTAACAGGTCCAATTCCTGAAACTTTCTCAAAACTCAATCAGATTGAGAGCTTGGATATATCACACAATCAGTTGAGTGGTGTGATACGGCAATTGGCTCAACTACATTTCTTGGAGGTCTTCTTAGTTGCTTATAATAACTTATCCGGATGTACACCGGATTTCAAAGGCCAATTTGCCACATTTGGTGTGAGAGCTACGAGGGTAATATTGGATTACATGGGCCGCCATTGGATCAACCTGCACTTTGACTCAAATCCAACGTTGAAGTAGAAGAAAACCAAGATAATAGCAATGTGGAGGATGATATCATCTTCTTTGCAATACTTGCAGCTTCATTCGTGACTGGCTTTTGGGGTTGTATTGCTTTTTTGTTGTGTCATCACACGGGCAGCACATTCATAGTATATTGGATGATTTTGTGGATTCCTTGACTGTAAGGATCTTAGCAGACTTGCGTGCGCGGAATCGCAAGTGAGATAAACAATATCTTATGCATTTCAGAAGCCCTTTCTTTTGGCACTTTGTAATAAAGCAAAGCAAACTTCTGTTCAATCCAGTAATTTGAAATCTTTGATGCAATCAAGCTTGATAGTTTATTTTTTGCAGCCCAATCAAAAATCAACTCATTTCCCATTGGTCACACACTATTCCTTTCAAATTGAAGTGCAAAAGATAGTTTTAATATAAAAATTCAAGCAAGAAAGCAATTTTATAAAAATCAAAAATATAATTCCTCTCTTAGTCCTTGTGACTATGTAAGGCCATGATGAGGCCCATGATTAGGATTGGAACCAAATTAGCCTTGTGAGAAATAAAATCTTTTAGCCATAGAATCGATATCCCAAAGAAACTCATTGCTGAACGCATGCTTCACTAGCGACCACCACTGCCAATGGGGTCTGAATTGTTGTCAAAGTAGAAAGTAAGATCCAATATTTTTTCCACACAACACCAAAATCAATTTTTAGCCATACATATATTATATATTTCAAATACTCATAAGCTTTCAAACATATTTCTATGATGATAAACCAATCAAAAAGGTTTTCTTGATATGTTTCCATCTTGATAAATTAGACTAACATGTACAGCTAAAAAAATTATATGCTTAATCAATATTTAAAACTCATTACTTTATGTAAGATAAATCAAGCATAATATTTATTTCTAGTCTTGGAATTTCTAAGAAATAACCAATTAAATTGAATTTCAAAATCAATTTCGCTTTCATTACACTATATATTTGAAACTAAGCAAGTAAAGATGATGGTTTCAATAAGAGTCATGATGAATATTCAATCATTAATTTTCTAATACAATATATATGCCTTTATAAATGTTATAATGATAAAGTGCTTGTCTCATCCGAAGAGTAATTGAAAAAATCTTTCACCAAGAAAATATCGTTGCACATCAGAGTCCTTGGTAATGCAAACAACTATTCAATTAGAATCATAAGGCATTAAATTCAGGGCTCAAATTTGTAAGAGCACCATTAGATGGCATCCTGAAGAAGGCAACTGTTACAAATTACTCTACTACTGAAATATGAGCCTCTATATTTTCCCCAATCAAATACAATGAGATCCTAATTAAGTTTGTTTAGTTAGAAAATTTGATCAACTATGCATGAAAAGTTGCTCACAATAGATATACAAAATATTAACCTTTACTTATCAATATGGATTTTTTTAAACATATAGCATTCTATTGCAACATATGTAATAGGATAATTAATTCAAATAAAAATGCTAACAATTCTATAAGAAAATCTCAGGACTTCCATCCTCCTCTTCTATTTTTATAAAAGAGCCCTAGCTGCTTCTCTAATTAAGGAAGAAAAGAGCAAGAGTTAGACTTAAGCATAAAAACATTGTTGGAGAGAGAAATAACTAGATCAAATAAATTTTAGAGAGAAACAAATAGAGAAGAAAGTTGACCATATGCAAGAGAAAAAAGTAGGAGATGGAAGAGTAAAGATAGTGCAGGGAGTAGGAGAACGAGCTCAATCTAAGCGGGGGAGTAGAGCACAGAGGAGGTATGTCAAGACAGAGAAGGCAACAGAGAAAAGATGGTGTAAGAGGCATGGGGGCATGGAGGGGGGAGGGAAGAGAGGCTATGGGTAGCATTATCTCATAGATTCGAATGGGGCAACCAGCTAAGAAAATCCAGTCTTTCCATGAGAAGTAGACTTTCTTCGAATCTTTAATTTGTTAAGCTCAAAGGCATCTCATAGTGTATCAATGAGTAAAAGCTTGAAGGGAATTTGAAGAAGAAGAAGAAAATGTAGCTCCATTTTCTGCTCATCATTAATATTCAATTTCAATTCTAGTGGTAACATGAGAAAATTGATTTGCACAGTCACAAGCTTATGTTGGCTGCCAACAGTGATGGGAGCACACTGAGATTCTCTCCAACATAGCATTTACTACCATGAGCCAAATTAATCAGAAGAGCAACAGTCTCATTTGAGCCTGTGCGTTCGTCCAACCCAAAGTGAATGTAAAGGAAAAACAAGAATTAAAAATAAAACCCTCAGATGCACTTGGCCGACCGGCATCACTAGGCAGTTAAAGATGCAAGTGGCCAACTGATCCTTAAATGTATCCCGAACACAACATGGGCTTCTTATTGGTCAGAATTCTTAAGGAGGAGGGAATTGATGTAATAGGCTGACTTTGGCTCAATGTTAGTATACTGTCAGATGATGAGACATCAGTTAATTTGCATCATGTAACTTAATGTTTGGATTCCATGGCCCAATAGATAAGGTGCCGATCTATGAACCACAATTTTAGAGAATCTAGTAGAGTTGTATGTCTTAAAAGGTTAGATGTTGGGATGCATCGCCTAACCATTTGATTAGACTTGGCTATTTTGTCTATCCTCTATTTTTTTTTTCTCCTTTATTTTAAAATTAAAATTCATATTTCTTTTAATTTGACATCAAATCTATTTGGCAAGATAATTCTTATCTTTTTTAGATTATGGGGGGATAGAACTTAATAATTTTTAAATAATTTTAGCCAATGATGGTACTTGTAGTACCTCTAGCAGCTTCCATAGCTTTGCATATTCACGATTGGTTCATATTACAACCAAACACAAGTGCCCCCTTTAATCTTGTAAAATATATGTACTTTTAAAATAAAAAAAACTTACTTAATTTCACCATTGGAAGAGTCTAGACTCTTTTTATGATGTACCTAATACCCCCGTACCTTTGCACATTTGCCATATCACAGTCTCCACATGTACCTAATATTTTCAGAGTCGGATTGAAACGAAAAAAAAAAATAGAGGCCAATAGATCCAAGCATTGACCAACACCGTCCAGCATTTACAGCAAACTACAGAGCAATGACAACCCCTGCAACATGCTCCTCAAACTGTGCCCTCTCTGTATAGCCAGCAAAACTGCTTCCAGAGAATTCTCTTCGAGGTGCGCATCGTTCTGTCCTGATCGATCGACAATCACCATCCCATCAGGATCCAGGCATGAAGAATAATGCCAACATTCTCCGATCTCCTCCAATGGAGATTCGATCTTGGGCTACTCTCCGTGCCTCAGAAAATCTCGTCGGGAGGAGGACCTCGAGCAAAAGGTCTGAAAGATCGAACGTCATCTGGGCGAGATTCAAATGGATAGCCAAAGGAATGACGACATCCTTAACTTCAATTTCCAACCATCTTTCTCTTGATCCATCCTCCAAGAATTGATTTTGGATAGGTTCAAGATGCCACAGATAGAGCCTTATACAGATTGAGGATCAGGGATATCTTAATATTCTACATACTTTTCTTGTGCACATATTATTTTTTAAAAACTATCTAATATTTATTTTTATAAATATAAAAAAAATTACTATAATATATCTAAACATCCTTCAATAAAAAAATTTTCATCGTTAATAATCTATAATTTATAAATTTATAAATTTTTTTATTTTTTCAAATATTAACGATAAAATTTTTTTATCATAAATAATAAATTATTTTCAATCACAAATATATGTTATTTATGATGAAAATAATATTTTCATCATAAATAATTTATAATTTTTTATTTTTTTATTTTTTCTCATTTATTAGTGATGAAAAATTTTCATCATAAATAAAATGTATTTATGATAGAAAATATATTTTATTATAAATATTATTATTTATGATGTAATATTTTTATCATAAATAATCTGTAATTTTTGAATTTTTAAAATTTTTATTTTCTTTCAAATATTAGTGATGAATATTTTTTGTTGTAAATACTTGCGTATTTGTGATAGATAATGACTTTTCATCATAAATACTCCATTATTTGTGACATAATATTTTCATCACAAATAATTTATAATTTTAAAATTTTTAAAATTTTTAATTTTTTCACATATTAGCGACGAAAAGGTTTCGACATAAATAAAATATATTTGTGATGAAAATTTAGAGTTCATCGTCAATATTCTATTATTTACAATGTAATATTTTTATCATAAATAAACTATAATTTTTAAATTTTTAAAATTTTTTATTTTCTTTCAAATATTAGTGATGAAAATTTTACATCATAAATACTTGAATATTTATGATAGATAATTATTTTTCATCATGAGTACTTCATTATTTGTGACATAATATTTTTTTCATAAATAATCTATAATTTTTAAATTTTTAAAATTTTTTTTTTTCACATATTAGCGATAAAATATTTTTATCATAAATAAAATATATTTATGATAAAAATTTTATTTTTGTCATCAATACTCTATTATTTATGACATAATATTTTCATCATAAATAATCTATAATTTTTAAATTTTTAAAATTTTTTATTTTCTTTCAAATATTACGGATGAAAATTTTTCATCTTAAATAACATATATTTGCGATGAAAAATGAGTTTTCATCATAAATACTTATATTATTTACGATGAACCTATTTTCATCATGAAATTTAAAATTTTAAAATTAAAATAAATATTTTATTATTTACGATGATTAATTTTGTCGCATATAATATTTATTTACGATAAAATTTTATTTTCATCGCAAATAGGAAGTTATTTACGATGAAAAATTATTTTATCATAAATATTTTATTATTAGCGATGAATTTAATTTTTCATCATAAATAGTCTTATGGGCGATGAAAATATTTTTATCGTCAATAAATTTATCGTAAAAACTCTCTTTTCTTGTAGTGTCCTTTGAAGGGATACGAAGCCCTTTGGAAGAGTATGAAGCTTTGTTAAAACTCAGATCTTCTCTCCTTCACTACAACAACTCTTCACTATTGACATGGGGAAAGGGAAAGACTGTTGCCTTTGGCAGAGAAATGAGCTGCAACAACAGCACATGACAAGTGTCAAAGCTCATGCTATCGAGCCTTGTAGAATATTATCAACTTCAAGATTGGCAATTGAATTTCAGTATTTTTTTTCCTTTCACAAGCTCAATAGCTTAACTTGTCCTACAATCAATTGCAGGATCGTTATCACAAATAGGTTAGTCTCGCCCTCATCCAACTTGTTTTTCTGATTTCTTTAGTCTATTCATATTTCTATCATCTTGTCATAAATATTTGATTTGAAATCATTTTCTTTGAAAACTTTGTATTTGACAGATATATCAAAATTGAAAAAATTGGAAATCCTTGATCTCGGCTATAATAGGCTCACCGAAAATATTCCATTATCTTTCAAAAATCTATCTTCCCTTAGTGTCTTGCATCTAGGAGGAAACTTGCTAAATGGCACACTTAATGTGGAAGGTAATAATTTACAAAGTCATATGCAACCATCTCTATATCATGAGACCATTAACATATTGATTACAGCTTATATATTGTCTTTTTAGTTTATGTTATATAGCTGCTCCTTCATTGAACTTGTTTCTCTAAATTTTTCAGCCTAGTTATATGTTCTATCCTCTGTTGTAAAATTTCTCATTTAGATTCTCTTCCTTTAAAAACTTTATATTTGACAGCTATATCAGGATTGAAAAAATTGAAAATCCTTGATCTCTTCGATAACAGACTCAGTGGAATTATTCTATTATCTCTTAGAAACTTATCTTCACTCAGTGTCCTAAATCTAGGAGCCAACATGCTAAAAGGCACACTTGATATGGAAGGTAATAATTTATAGACTGCAATTATTTCTCTTTCAGAAGATCATGAATATATTAAGTATAATAGTTTATGTTATCTTCTTAGTTTATGTCAACCTTGCCCTCATCCAACTTGTTTTTCTAATTTTTTTAGCCTATTCATAATTTTTCCATCATCTTGTTGTAAATATTTTTTAATTTGACATTCTCTTACTTTGAAAACTTTATATTTGACAGATATATCAAGATTTAGAAAGTTGGAACTCCTTGATCTTAGCTTGAATGATTTCACTGAAATTATTCCATTATCTTTCAAAAATTTGTCATCTCTCAATGTTCTAAATCTTGAAGGCAACATGCTGCACGACGCACTTAATAGAAAAAGTAGTAACTTATAGGATCATCTGCAATTATTTTTGTCATAAGACCACATTAACAACTTGAGTATAATGGTTTATGTATTGTCTTATTGGTTTATGTCTATTACTCTATATTTCAGGCCTGCTAGGATTGCACAAGCTTAGATTACTTAATCTTGGAGAAAATCAGCTCCCAGGAGGAATACCGATAGCTTTGGGAAATTTATCCTCTCTTAATTTCTTATATTTGTTCCAAAATAATCTAACGGGTCCGGTGCCTTCACAAGGTATAATTTTTATTCATTTGACTAAGAATTTACCATATTCCTTTTTTTTTTTTTGAGGTTAGACATTTCTCCATATTCAAGATTATAAAAAAAAAAAAAAAGCCTATGCAAGTAGACTGACGGCTTGGCCAAGCCGAACCATTTTTCTAGTCTAAGCCATGTTTGGCCGAAGTCTATCTTGACTCAGCTAACTTGGCCAAATTAGAAAACTCATTAAATTCACGTTCCTTAATTTAAATTATATGATATTTCTAAGTTGGCTTAGGAAGTTAAAATAAGTCTTAATTCATATCCGGCATTTCCGCTAAGTTCACATCATGCATGTCCCTACTTTTAAAGTTTTCTACAATTAATGAGTGGATCAAATAATTTTTAAATGGATATTATTTCATCATAATTTTCAAATATTACCTTCCTTGACCGTTGGGCAGCATTAACATTTTTTATTTATTCTGTTTTTGTATTTCAGTTATAGTATTTATTTAGCTTGCTTGACTCACATGAGTCACAAGTTGACTAATTGAAGTCAAAAAATTAAGAGTAAACATGAATTGAGTCACAAGTTGACTAGCCCTGTTCATATTATGAGCAAAGGCTTTATTCCTTTTTTAATTTTCTTCCTTTTTTCAGTGCTCAATGGACTGCAGAACATACGTGAGTTGGATCTTACTGAAAACCAACTCAATGGGAAGTCTTCCTTTATCTCTGCAGAAACTAGTTTCTCTTCCAAGTTTGTTTCTTTCTTACAACAACATGAAGGGTCATATTCCACCACGCATCTTTGAGAGTCTCGTTTCACTTGGGTCTCTAGATCTTTCAGGCAACATTTTTGATGGGCATTTCTCGTTTTCCTTCTTTCAAAATCTTTCAAGCTAGAATTCATTGACTTGTCAAAAATTGAGGTATTATTTATACATCTTGATAGTGGAAAGTTTATTCCCTCCTTCCAGCTACAGTACCTCATCTTGTCACATTGTAATCGAGATGCGAACCCCCTCACAACACCAGCTTTACTTGCTTCCCAATATAGGTTACAAGTGTCACACCCCGAACCCAACATCCGGATCGGATACGTGATGGCCGCACATTTCTTAGAGCAAGCCCTAAAGAATATACAAAGCCAATTAAATCATTACAACCTTAACATTCATAACAATTAATTTCAACAATAATTCATAAAACCTTGCATAATTACAAATTAAATTTCTTCAATCCTCTGATCAGGTACTATGACACTCTATCTATCCATCTGCTCATCCATAAATCCAAGCTATAGCCAATCATAAACATCCTATAACTCTGAGAAGAAAAAGAAGAATGAAGGGGTGTGAGCTTTACAGCCCAATAAGAATTTTCATATTACACCAATATATTAATATAATCTGAAAATAAATATAAACAATAAAACATAAAATTTCGACATTCAATATCCAAAATACTATAATTATTTATAAATTATCCATCTTATCAAAAGAGATGCATCATCATATGTCAATAAGTGAAATAATTTTATTCAACGATTGTTTCATGTCTTATCTTTCCATTCTCTTCTCATTATCACATAATCTTTAATTTTTTTCTTTTTGACTTTGGACCAACCAAGATCATGCCTCAATTTCCATCCGATCAGATATCCACTCATAAGCCTCTCAAGACTGTCCCAAGCATAAGCTCCTGGCGGGCTGTCCCAGGCATAAGCTCCTGGAGAGCTGTCTCAGACATAAGCTCCTACCGACTAATTCACATATAAGTCCATAGGCTGTCCCAGGCATAAGCTCCTGACGGACTGTCCCAGGTATAAGTCTCTGGCCTGCTGTCCCAGACATAAGCCCTTGGTGGGCAGTCCCAGGTATAAGCCCCTGGCCGGCTGTCCCAGACATAAGCTCCTGATGGGCTGTCCCAGGCATAAGCTCCTAGTGGGCTATTCCACATGACAAGACTAGTCCAAACTATATCTTTTCATTTCATGAATTATAATATCTTGACTTCATTAATCAATTCAGATTTTGCGGTGCAATCAAAATAGATATGTCATACACATATAATCATGCCATCAATCACTGATATATATGTATTGACATAACGTACTCATGCTCAAAATCATATAAACAAATAACAGTATCTCAGATATAACAAATTCATCGATCTCAAATCCAACGATGCGAAACCAATGATGCAAGACCAACAGTAAAATAGTATATATATATAATGGTGATCATGTACAGGAATTTTTACGTTTATCGATGACTAATTCAAGCATAGAAATCAATGTTCCTCTTTGATTTATGAATTTTGCAAACAAGATATTCCACTCGATATCTTATGCTGACAATCGTGTCGCTTCATAACCCTGATCAAATGTAGAAATCATATACGAAAAAATTATCGATAATCGATCCTAATAACACAATCCAGGATCTCTCCTAGGATTAACCAAAATTAGAATTCATCTAAGTATCTAAATCCTCTATTGGTCCACAAGACTTCTAGAGAGAGAAAATCCATGAAGAGAGAAAAAATTCATGAAGAAAAAAAGTAGAGAAAGAAAGTAAAGAGAGAATCTTTGTATCCTTCAGATGAACAAATCATGATCGAAATCATCAAAGATCATATCAGGGTGACTCAATATAGATTAACCATGATCGATGTTATAAATTTTGAATAAGGATCGGATCGGGATTCAATCTACTGCATGAATTTTGAAGCAATCTCAGGTTATCTTATTTTCATCTCAAGTTTGTCCTAGGATCCGTGATGAAATCAGAGAGAAAAAAACCCTAGAGAGGAAAAATCTAGAGAGAAAATAGAGAGAGAATCTAGAGAGAGAAATTGGAGAGAGAAAGATAGAGAGAGAAAGAGAGAGACTCTCTCTCATTTTCTTTTCCTTTTTTTTTCTTTTTCTTTTCTTTTTCTTTTTTCTTTTCTTTTTCCTTTTTCTTCTTTTTCTTTTCTTTTTTTTTTCTTCTTCTTCTCTTTTTCCCGTTTTCTTCTTTCTTTTCTTCTTTTCCTCATCCAAATAGAGGACGAATGAGGGGCTCCAGCTTGGCTCCGATGAGGGTGATGGCTTCATCGGAGGTCCGACAACGACGGCCGACCACGCATAGTCGGCCAGCGAGTTTTTCCTCTCTTTTTTTTTATTTTTCAAAAAGCAAGGGACTCGTCCCCTTTCTTTTTTTTTCTCTAATTTTTTCGATCATGGCCGGTCACCGGTGGTCGAAAAACAAATGCAAAATGAAAAGAGAAGAGATTACCTTATTCCGGTGGTCAAGGTGAGCTCCGGCGGCCCCTTTCTTTTCGATCAAAAATCCACGCGCTCTCATGGAAAAATCCCTCAAATTTCTTCAAATTTTTTTTGTAAATACCTAAGGGAGGGAAAGAGGATTTTATAAAGGAGGTCTCCCACCCCTACTCAGACTTCTAGAGCTTGTATCGGAGAGGAAGAAGACTCCGATGAGGAGTCTTCCTCCTCCTCCATCGACTTTCTTCTTTTATTTTATTTTTATTTTTTTTTTGGGCTTTTTGGGCTCGTCCAGGGCCTAAATGGGTCGGATGCTACATTCTCTCCCCCTTCGAATAATTTCATCTCGAAATTAAGTTATATTCTTTGAGATATGTACTTAAAATATTCACTCATCATGTCATTCTCACATTTCTAATAATGTCCTGCATATCATTTATTTCTCATGATCTTGCTGTAATAAAAATTATTTAAAATCTCAAACTCATCCCTTCTTATTGATTTCTTCACTTTTTCGAACAACCGTAACATTTTGGACCAATAACAGAAGTATCAAGCTATCAACAATATATTTGGCATATCTAGGATTTTATTTTTGATATTATCTATAATAGAATAACCTACAAGCAAAAATTATCTGGCTATGATCAGATTAGATCAAGAACTCTAACATTCTTTCATTACCAATAAAATCCTTCCTCATTGACAACTAATATATTCTATAATATCTTTTGATTTAAAAGATTAATATTTCTAATCAATTTACACCACCACGCTTTTGCTACGTACTCTGATCTTAATTTACCAAATTATATAGGTTTATCAAAAGATATCCTTGTATGTTAGATCAATCAAAGATAGATTCAAACTTCAATTTTTTTTTTTTATATAGATCTTAGAACAAAATTTATGTTTTTTTTTTCACATCAAAATTAAATCTTGATCTACTTTTTATATTTGAAATCATACATAAGCTTGATGACTCTTCAAGAATCCAATATGTCTGAAATTAATTGGAGTTTAAAACTTTGATTTACCTTCTAATCATTTGGACAACTTTCAAACCAACCTTTCTTTGCAAAAGAACTAACTCCAACTTGGACAAACTTAGGTTACATCTTTGTAAGTGGAATCAACTCCCTTCATCACAATCCTTCGCATTAATAGATAAATTTTTGCAAAATATTGTCTCTTATATTTCAAAATTTTAACAATAACTAGATACCTTGGATCAACCCAGAAATCTAAATTTAATTTGAATTACAGTCCACTATCTTCAATACTCACAAGAAAAGTAAGAAATCTAATCCAAGAAGGAAAATACAAATTATTAAAGATCTCATCATAACATGTATATAATACTCTAACAAAACCAATTTCTTATTTAAGTCATCAAAATTTCTTAGATCCACTTAGAAAAGTAACCATTGACTTTGAAATTTAAATGCAATTTGAAATTAGATCTAAATATGATATTTTTTGAATAATCCAAAATTTTATCAAGATGTGTATCTCCTATTCTCATAATAAAATTCAAATATATTTTCATCTAAAACTGAGTTTCATATATGACATCTTATAGGTTCAGTGCTAAAAAAAAAAATATTTCTCTCTCATATGATGAAATTTCTTCTTAGACCATATGCTAACTAACTTCTTTTTGATAAATTTAAAATTAATGCTCAATAATTAACATCAAAATAAAAAAAGTTATCATGATCTCTACCCATATAAGTTTAGCATTTCAAAATTATCGAGTACCTAACATAACCTATCAATACCTCCCACTTCATTTCAGGATCAATACTTCTCATACTTAGGTCAATCTTATTAATTAAAATCTATATACTCGTCAATTCTATCATATACCATCTATGCATAAATTTCATCATAGTATCTCTTGATTCAAATCTAATTACTGAATCATTTCTTTTATATCATTTCTCATGATCATAACCTAAGTTCAAATATCACTAAAGTCATAATTTCGAATAATTTTAAGATCAATACCACTTAAGTCATATTCTCTAGTGATCATAACCTAAACTCTAATATCATTCTATCACATCCTTAATGATTATAACTTTAAGCTCTGATATTATCTATTCATACTCTGTTGATTATAATTCTAGAGTTTTGATATTACTTATGTCATAGTCCCTAGTGACCTTAAAATTTTAATACAACACTTTAGTCATATTCTCTGATATTACTCTATCACATCCTATTGGTCATACATAAGTTTTGATATCACTTCATAATTCTCTAATGATCTTAAACTAAGCTCTGATACTACTCTGTCACGCCCCGAATCCAACACCTGGATCGGATACGTGATGACCGCACACTCCTTAAAGCAAGCCTTAAAGAATATACAAGGCCAAATTAAATCATTACAACCTTAACATCCAGAACAATTAATTTCAACAATAATTCATAAAACCTTGCATAATTATAAATTAAATTTTTTCAATCCTCTGATCAGGTACTATGATATCCTATCTATCCATCTGCTTCACCCATAATCCAAGCCATAGCCAATCATAAACATCCTGTAACTCTGAGAAGAAAAAGAAGAATGAAGGGGTGTGAGCTTTACAGCCCAATAAAATTTTCATATCACACCAATATATTAATATAATTTGAAAATAAATATAAGCAATCAAATATAAATTTTGACATTCAATGTCTAGATACTGTAATTATTTATAAATTATCCATCTTATCAAAAGAGATGCATCATCATATGTCAATAAGTGGAAATAATTTTATTCAACGATTGTTTCATGTTTTATCTTTCCATTCTCTTTTCATTATCAATAATCTTTAATTTTTTCTTTTTGGCTTTGGACCAACTAAGACTATGCCTTAATTTTCATCCGATCAGATATCCACTCATAAGCCTCTCAAGACTGTCCCAGGCATAAGCTCCTGGTGGGCTGTCCCAGGCATAAGCTCCTGACGAGCTGTCTTAGACATAAGCTCCTACTAGCTGATCCATATATAAGCCCATAGGCTGTCCTAAGCATAAGCTCCTAGCGGGCTATCCCAGGTATAAGCCCCTAGCCTGCTGTCCCAAGCATAAGCTCTTGGCGGGCTGTCCCAGGCATAAGCTCTTGGTGGGCTGTCCCAGGTAAAGCTCCTGACAAGCTATTCCACATGACGAGGCTAATCCAAACCATATCTTTTCATTTCATGAATTATAATATCTTGACTTCATTAATCAATTCAGATTTTGTAGTGTAATCAAACAGATATGTCATACCCATATAATCATGCCATCAATCACTGATACATATGTATTGACATAACATACTCATGCTCAAAATTATATAAACAAATAACAGTATCTCAGATATAACAATTCATCGATCTCAAATCCAACTATGCGAAAGCAATAATGCAAGACCAACAGTAAAATAGCATATATGTAATGGTGATCATGTACAGAGATTCTTACTTTTATCGGTGACTGATTCAAGCATAGAAATCAATGTTCCTCTTTGATTTATGAATTTTGCAAACAAGATATTCCACTCGATATCTTATGCAGACAATCGTGTCGCTTCATAATCCTGATCAAAATGTAGAAATTATATACGAAGAAATTATTGATAATCGATCTTAATAAACAATCCAAGATCTCTCCTAGGATTAACCAAAATTAAGATTCGTCTAAGTATCTAGACCCTCCATTGGTCCACAAGATTCTAGAGAGAGAAAATTCATGAAGAGAGAGAAAATTCTAGAGAGAAAAGTAGAGAGAAAGTAAAGAGAGAATCTTTGTATTCTTCAGATGAAGAAATCATTGATCGAAATCATCAGAGATCATATCAGGGTGACTCAATATGGATTAACCATGATTGATGTTATAAATTTCGAATAAGAATTGGATCGAGATTCAATCTACTGCACGAATTTCGAAGTAATCTCAGATCATCTTATTTTCATCTTAAATTTGCCCTAGATCCGTGATGAAATCAATGAGAGAGAAAGATCCTAGAAGAGAAAGTAGAGGAGAGAATTTAGAGAGAGAAATTGGAGAGAGAAAGATAGAGAGAGGAGAGAGAGAACTCAATCAGATCGAGAGCTTAGATATATCACACAATCAGTTAAGTGGTTTGATTCCCTGGCAATTGACTCAGCTACAGTTCTTGGAGGTCTTCTCCGTTGCTTACAATAACTTATCTGGATGTACGCCAGATTTCAAAAACAATTTGCCACATTTAATGTGAGCAGCTATGAGGGTAATATTGGATTACATGGGCCGCCTCTTGAGAAGTCCTGCACATCTGACTCAAGTCCAAATGTGCCACCTGAAGTGGAAGAAAACCAAGATGATAGAAGTGTGGAGGATGATACCATCTCCTTTGCAATACTTGCAGCTTCCTTCATGGCTGGCTTTTGGGGATGTATTATTTTATTGTTATATCATCGCAGTGGGCAGCACATTCACGGTATATTGGATGGTTATGTGGACTATTTGACTGAAAGGATTTTAATGGCAGTACATAACAAACTTTGGATGCAGCGGAATCACAAGTGAGCAAAACAATACCTTGTACATAAGCAAACTTTGGACGATATAGTTTTCATGGCTTCTTCCCTAATTTTTATCTGCTTACCGGTTCTATGTATTTTCTTTTTGAATGATTATATCACTCATATTCTTTTCAACAATCAATTGTAGGTTGTGATCATGATACTTAAATACAATTCTATTCCATTGTCTCTATCCATTTATGGCCTACCACACTGTATGGCCATATAGCTTTAAAAAGTTTCTTCCAGACTCTCGAAATCAATGATTAAGATCCCGTAACAACCTTATCACCGAAAATGCCATGTCATCACTATGGTGGGAGCAATCAAAATTGACCCTGGACCATGAGACTACCACATCTCTGAGCATTGTAAAATCTTGTGACGCGCAAATACAACTTGGGAAGGAATTGAAAATAAATACGAACTTAAAAATTTTCTGCAAACTGGGGAATAATTACTATACTACCATTGACAAGTTTTGGATTTGAGGTCTAATTCTTCACCAAAGGAAATTTTATTTTTCTCCTATGCAGGTGACGAATTGAATTTTATTGACTTTTCTTCTTTTTTTTTTTTTACAAGAAATGACATTTAATTATTAGCAAACTGCTCATAATGATCTTGCTTGATCAATTAACAAAACTATTACAAATTTGGATCAGTTGAGAAACCTCGACATACCATAGAGTGAACATAAGCTATTGTTCCTCATAATAATTTAGTTGGACAGAACAGATTTTAGGGATTGGTCTTCTTTTTCTTTTCTTTTCTTTTTTTTTTGTTAGGAATAGTAAAACCAGTCTACTAACAACCAGATCTCCCCATGGACGATGTCCGCTGAGTTCGAAGGAATACAATCAGATCAAATCATCACACTACCTGCACCTAACCAGCGTCAAAATTGCAAGCCGATCTGCCACCTAATTAATTTGCTTCCTATGGGTATGGGCAGTTCTCACCTGCAGACCTTGAAACACCTGTCACAGATCCAGCAAGCATGGATGGTGGGCTTCAGATGAAGTACAGCTTTCTGCCAGGGAAACTAATAACAGTTAATGAGTCTCCTTCATCCATGGTGGTCTTGGTTTGCATTGCACATGCTACTGCTCCCAAACTGCTCGTAGTTCTGCCAATGGAACAATAATCTCATGAAAGGTTATTACTCATAGTTCCCCATCATCTGTCTCTATGATCACTTATCAAGAAACCAGATCCTGCTTTGACATCACTTATCCCATATGCCAATTCTATTGCTCAAGTGGCGAAGGATGGTACCTACCGAGAAAGCATTCGACAGTTTGGGAAATTTTTTTTTTTAGAAAAAAAAAATTGGTCGTTAAAAAACGAGGACAATAGGTTTTTGACGCTCATTCAATTCCCAAAATCAGAGTGGTTGTTGCCAGATACTCAACGCTTTCACCCCACCTGTTTACCGGAAAATAATCTGGGTTTAAGACTTTTGTGCCCGCAGACACTGGATATATTTTGATAAATCCACCACTAGTTTTAGTCTATCTTCCTGGCAAACAAGACTAATTTTTGATGTGACCATAATGTAATAAATCCATCCATCCACTGTACATACTCATTGCCTAACAATCCAAGGGGAAATATCTTCTCCTTCATTACAATAAAAAAAAAAAAGATAGCCGCCATCTTCTTTCCCATAATTCAAGATGGATGTTGGACTAGCAAAAAGCCCATTTGACCCAACAAAGATTTGTATTTAGCTACAGTGTGTGTGCAATAAGAGTGCACCATCCAATAATATAAGGGCACATAGCGCACTTAGATGGCACAAATATTTAATATCACTCGATTTTTTTGTTTCTCTAATTTTCAATGAGAAAAATAATCTTCTCTCCATAGAACAAAAAAAGATAGATTATTATTTCTTGATTCTTGCATAACTTTTTATGAATATATGACATTCTGAATATATATAACTTCTTATACAATGATGACATCTTGAATAATATGTATGACTTTCTAATATCTTTGTATGACTTTCTGTAATATATATGACATCCTAATAAAATATATCTTTCTATGAATATATATGATATCTTGAACAATATATATGACTTCCTAATATCTTATATGATTTTTTGAGAATATTATGACATTCTGTGAATATATAAGATATCCTGAATATATATTAGCTTTCTAATATCTTATATGATTTTATGTGATTATACATGATATTTAAATAATATATATGACTTTATAATATATATGACATTCTTGATAATATATATAACTTTCTAACACCTTATATGATTTTTTGTGAAATATATAACATCTTAAACAATATATATGACTTCTGATGTCTTATGTGACTTTCTGTTGGTTAATAACCAACAGAAAGTATATAAAATATTAAAAAATTATATATATTATTCAAAATATTAT